>NC_137038.1:6311003-6341003 GCF_032717465.1 Coenobita brevimanus
AATAAAGTATAAAGAAGACGACAACGTATAGAAGAAGAAAAAAGTAAAAAGAAAAAATAGATAGATAGGTGGATAGATTGATTGATAGATAGGTAGATAGATAAAGGAAGAGAAGGTGAGGTGGTAGACTGCATCCTTTCAGTAGGGTGGTTTGTGGGAAGAGGAGAGGTTTGGTCAAGAAGATACTGTAGGCTAAATGGAGACAGTGTTGGCGTAGCGTTGCATTGGGGAGGTAGATGGTGTTGGTGCTGGCAGTGTTGGAAGTGTTGTTGTTGTTCTTCCTATTGTTCTTCTTGTTCTTTTTAATCCTTGATCATCTTCTTCTTGTGCTTTTTTTTTTTTTTTTTTACGTGTCCGACTCTGGGCAAAGGCTTCAGGGCCTATTTCTTGGGGGCATTGACCTATCCCAAGGCCCAGTAGTTCTCCTACACCTCTACATGTCACCACTTCGGCGCTAACACCCACCATCCATATTGAATACATGCTAGAGCTGTCTCATACAGGATTGGTGTATTGGTATTAGCGGGGGTATTTTTACGTTTTGTTTAGCACGTCAATAACACCGTCACCCCAGCGACTTAATATCTTTCTTAACGCTACCAACAGGCGATTATGTTCATCCTTGGCTTGACGTCTTGTAGTGGGTCAGTGAAGGCAATATTGAACCAACTTTACTTCCACATCTGCACCAAATAAAATCGTCCAGAGCTATACTTCATCCACCTTAAATTGTCGTTCTTTTTCGTTCGTTTTCAGCGTCTTTCCGCACCTCAGTAAATCAGAATGTACAGAATTGCGGGATAGATGCGGAAACTTCAGGGCCTTAATATAGGGTTTTGGTTATGATGCTAAAGTATGTGAGAGAAGCACCTCGATTTCAAAAATGTTAGTGAGTGACAGGTAGACAGGGCCGTTAATAGAGTTTCTCCAGCACGCACAAATTCACACACACACACACACACACACACACACACACACACACTCTGTTTGTCTGTCTGTCTGTCTGTCTGTCTCTCTCTCTCTCTCAGGAACAAACACACACAACACCTAAAAAAATGCACTCTCTGACCCAAGCAAAAGTCACGAGGAAGAGGAAGTGGAGGGAGGGGGGGGAGGGGCGGATACAGGAAGAGTTATATTAATTCTTGGTGCTGCCTTCAGACCCCCCTCCCCCCCGCTCTCTCTCTCTCTCCCTCTCTCTCTCTCTCTCTCTAATGTGGTCTAATGCAGATTATTTGTCTTTTGTACCATTAGTGCTCTTGCTGTAATAATAATAATATTATTATTATTATTATTATTATTATTATTATCATTTTATTCCTCACCCTATCCTTAAATGGGAAAAGAGGACTGAATGATGGTGATGATGATGATTGTTCTTATTATTTTGTATATTTATTATTATTATTATTATTATTATTATTATTTCTTCCTTATATGATTTTTCTATTTTTTCATTACCTTTTCACAGTAATGACGTGTTTTCATTCACACACACACACACACACACACACACACACACACACACACACACACACACACACACACACACGTCCTTGCCTTTCAACTCGCGCACATCCTTGACCTTTTGCCTGCCTAAATCACACATGGTTTAGTTATGCCCGAGGTGCCTTAACATTTTACTGCGTGACCTCTCTCTCTCTCTCTCTCTCTCTCTTACACACACACACACACACACACACACACACACACACACACACACACATTGTACTCCCTTCTGTACTATCGATTTCTCCATTATAAAACCTAATTCATTTATACAGGGTGATGCAAAAGTCTCCCAGGGGAATTCAGCCCCCCTGAATCCCATTTTCCTTGCTACCAGACGATTGTATTAATCTTACGAGAAACCCCCTGGCAGTGAAGGGGTGAATGAGGGCTGTATATAAACCTCTTCCCCCCCCCCCCGTTCAAATATTCTGTAACTATCTCCCTCCTCCCCAGGAAAAAAAAAAAAAATCTATATATACCCTTCCCAGCTCGAAATTTCTCTCTAGCATCCAGTTGGGAAACAAAATCCTACATTGAGTAAGAGTTTCCTATTACGCCATCAACAACCTTTGGTACGGCTTGAGTAACATGATAAAAAGTGGGAAAATTTTCAGCAGGAAAAGGTAATTTACCACCCTGAAAACAGTCAGAAATATACATAAAACGAACTGGAGGAATATGAATTGAGTTGGTAAGGTCCTTCTGCTTCAAGTAAAGCGTACCTTTACCATAAAAAAATACCGGTATATATATATATATATATATATATATATATATATATATATATATATATATATATATATATATATATATATATATATCAATCATTTCCTGTGGCACCCTCGGGGATGCATAGGGCCTCGATGAACTCACACCACCACATCCTATCTTGTGCTAACTCCTCAAGATCTCCCCAACACTCATCTCCAGCTTCCCGTCTCATTGTCCTCACCCACGTCTCTTTTGGCCTTCCTCTACCTCTCCTACCAAGTGCCACCCACCCTGGTGTACCTCGTACTATTCCCTGTCTCCTATACACATGTCCTAGCCACTTCCATCGTGAGAATCTAACATATTCATCGATCGGCTGCACTCCCGTTATTTCTCTAATTCTACTATTTGGTATCCTTTCCCACCACTTAACTCCTAATATTCTTCTAAGTGCTTATTTTTCAAACACCAAGAATTTATTTTCCATAGTCACTGTGCTGTACCAAGACTCGTGTCCATAAATTAAGATACTCCTAACCATTACCTTATAAAGTTTGATTTTTGTATGAACAGAAAAATTGTTATTATTCCAAATATTTTTAAGCATTCCCATTGCCTGATTAGCCTTCTTTAACCTTTCCTCGAATTCAAAGTTCAAAGAACCATCCTTGGCTAAATAAGTACCTAAATATTTAAACCTATCAACTTGCTTTACAACCATACCTCCAGTTACACATTCCTGCGCATTCTCCATATTCATATTGATTATTTCAGTTTTTCCACAATTAATAACCAAACCCACCTTGTGACCTTCACTCACCAAACAGTCCAACACTCTCTGCATCTCTTCTGGCCCATCACAAATCAAAACTATATCATCTGCATAATATAAATCCAAAAGTTTCCTGTTCTCTCCCCAAAGTATACCTGCACCGGTTTCTGTTCCAACACGTTTCATAATGTAATCAATGACCAATATAAATAATAAAGGCGATAGAACACCACCTTGAATTACTCCGGACTTGACTTCAAACGAATCACTCAGACAACCATCAACCATCACTTTACAAAATGTGTCCCCATGCATGTTCATAATGACCCTCACAAACTCCTCTGGTATTCCATAATGTCTCATGATCTTCCCCATAGTCTCTCTCGAAACACTATCAAAAGCCTTTTCAAAATCAACAAAACAGAGACTTAACGGTACTCTCATTTCATTAACTTGCTGCATCAAATGCCTAACTATAAAGATATGATCATTGCAACCACGTCCCTTTCTAAAACCAGCCTGTTCATCCCTCAGAATACCCTCAACCACTGGCTCCAACCTATTTAACAACACTCTACTGAAAACTTTCAAAGCTATCGGTGACAAAGAGATTCCCCTCCAATTACCACATTCACTCAGGTCTCCCTTCTTCGGAATTTTAACAATTACACCATTCTTCCAAACTGATGGTAGTAACCCCGTCACCCATATCTTATTGAATAGCTTGGTCAAGATCATTATTAATCTATCCCCTCCACTTTAAACATTTCCGGAAATAAACCATCCTCCCCTGGTGCCTTGTTATTCTTTAACTGTTTTACTGCTTTCTCCACTTCTGCAAGCCTCAACTCTCCTGTTTCTATATTTAAATCTTCCTGAGCAGACGGTATATCCTCTTCTGGTGGTATTGGTCTATTAAGAACTGTCTCAAAATGCTCTTTCCATCTATTTTTAATATCTCCATCTTTGGTCAATAAATTTCCTTCCCTGTCTCTAACTGGTATTTCCTTGCGTTTACCTGCATTACCACTCAGTTCTCTAATCGATTCATATGCTATTCTTTGACTCTGTCCATCATTTTTGTTTATTAAGATTTCAGTCTCTGCAACCTTTTCATCCACACATCTTCTTTTATCTCTCCTAGCTAACCTTCTTACTTCTGAATTCAAACTCCAGTACGCAGCTCTTGCTAATTCAATCTCTCGTTCATCAACGCATTGCATCTCACTCCTCAATTTAGCCTCACCTCTCCTTTTTATCATATCCCACGTTTCCTCTGATATCCATTTCTTTCTCCTGAATCTATGTCTCCTTCCAATCGTACATTCAGCAGTCTCATGCAAAACTTTGTTCACATCCTCCCACATCTCATCTACACTTCTCTCCCCCTCTTCCAACGTTTCCAACACCAAAAACCTATTTCTGCATTCTAATCTGAATTCCTCCTTTTCTTCTCCTTCCCTTCTAAGCTTAACAATATCGTATCTACCAACACCAGATTTTTCCTTCTTCTGATTTTTAAGTTTAAACCTTATTTTTGCAATGCTGAGTTGATGGTCACTACCAATATCCGCTCCCCGTTTAACATGAACATCTAGCAGAGAACTTCTAGCCTATGCCTCCTACTGATAGCGATGTGATCAATCTGATTTTTATATTTTCCACACGGCGACACCCAAGTTGTCTTGTGTATATTGCAATGCTGAAAGAGTGTGCCCCCGATGACTAAGTCATTTGCTAGACAGAAGCTTCCAAACCTCACTCCGTTTTCACTCATCCTACTACCAACTCCCATCTTACCCATACATGCCTCAAATCCCTCATTTGAGCAGCCCATTACTGCATTAAAATCTCCAACGCAGATCAAAACATCATGTCTAGGTACCCTTCCTACTCCTTCTTGCAACTTTTCATAAAATGTGTCTTTCCTTTCATCGAGTGCATCATTAGTAGGTGCATAACACACAAGCAGACTGATGTTGCCATGATTTGATTTAAACCGTGCGTATAACAATCGCTCATTTATAGGATCCCACTCACATAATGCCTTATTTGCCTTACAACCCAGTAACAATCCTACTCCCTGCTAATGCATTCCGTCCTGTCGGCCAGATATCAATAAACGTATACCATCCTCCAAATCCAACTTATCAACTCCAGTTAATCTAGTTTCTGTCAGAGCACAAATATCAAGTCCATAATTTTGAAAAACCTTCACTAACTCATCAATTTTACCGTCATGATTTAGCGTTCTCACATTCCAGTTACCAATTTTAATTGTATTTTTTGCATTAACAAATGAATTAGATTGTAATTGAGGCAACCGTGAGATTCTTAGCACCCCCTGCCCATTTAAGGGCTGCACGGGACTGGGGGCCATTATTGTTCTTTCAGAGTCCATCAAGGTTTCTTTGGCTAACTTCCTGAACACCTCGCCAATGTGTTGCAGTCGCAGTAGGCAGCTAACTTGCCTGATTGTCCACACCCGAAAGACCCAGCTATGCTGTAGCCAGTCACGTGCCGGCATGCTTCCCAGCCATTTCACTCTCAAGGAGTTCCTCTGCCTGAGAAAGCAACCACCCCCCTGCTCCCGAGGGCTTTTGATCTGTGTAGGTAGAGGGCGATCACTCCCTCACTAGCCATATACAGTGTATATACAGTGTATAGGCTACACTCACCATATATATATATATATATATATATATATATATATATATGTTTATATCTATATATATATATATATATATATTTCACTATGTGATGGATACGGGATATTATTATGTTTGAAATCTTAACACACTTCAGACTACGAATGTAGTCTGAAGTGTGTCAGGATTACTTAACTTCATAATCAGTTGCCTAAATTAGATGCTCCAGATCTGGTATAACGTCTGGTAACTTTATTTGTGGCAGGTCAAGACGTAATCATGAGATGCTGCCCTTTGAGCGAATTTACTACAGTCATGAAGTGTCTTCATTGATGAGTGATATTTGGAAGTTCCTATAGTGTCCAAATCAAGCTCAAGCAAACCTGGACTTGAATAGATGATTGGTGAGAAGAGTTTGTTAAATGAAGAGTTAACGATAGGGTTAGATAAAAAAAAATAGATGGCGAAAAGAAGGCAATGAGCATCTGCATGCCCAGCGTCTCAAGAATCAGCTAATGGCAGCCAGTGGCCTGTGGAACACAAGTGTGTTGGGCGTTGCTGCAGCAGAACTAGTAATGCGGTAAGCCACTATTTTTCATAGTGACCTCTGGAACACAAGTAGAGGAGGGTGTGTCGGGCGTTGCTGCAGCAGGACCACTAATAATACGGTAAGTACCACAATTTTTCATTATTGATGTGCACAGTTTTTACGAAAATTAATACTTAAGTGTCATTTAGTATGATAATGAATCATCGCGTATATAGCCTACTGTATAGGCAAACCGTCAGCCTCCCACCCGCAGCATCTTCGAAAATAGTTTGCCATTGGAATATCGTTAATATGTCCATAGGTAGCCATTGAAATATCTGTAATATATTCATAAGTTGTAATTTCACCATAGAATATATTGTAAAAATAACAAATGGGCAGTTAAGAGACTGGTGCTGGACAAACTATTAGGATGTGGCAGAGGGAGAGGGGGGAGTGATTTTCTTTGGTTGTCACTGATTATAGTCGGTTTGTTTTCACATGACGAAGCCCTAATGTTAATCTGCTTTTATAACTGCACTGAAGGTGGAGAGATGGCAATTTTAAGCCAGGTCAGTGTAAAAATGGTTCAGTTACCAAGGAATCGCATTAATTCCTACCCGCAGGGGTTATTATATGGGGACTCGTGGACGTCCAAACTGGCCGTGGACATCCAAATTTGGTGCCGCGCGAGGGTCGTGGACGTCCACGGATGGAAGGCCGCCGGACCCACTCGTGGACGTCCACGCTCACCATGGACGTTCGTGACTCAGTAGGCTCCTTCTCCATAGAGTTTATCCGTAGTTATGACCAAGCAATGTTTGTCGTCAGCCACCTTATGACTAATTCAATACAGTTCATGGCCAATTGTAGTCAGATTGGAGGGTTCATTTGAGTAGTAACCAAGGAGACTCATTCCTGAGTAACATCGAGTTTTACGGCCCATTTCCGTCAGGTAAAACACTCCGGCTACAGGGATGCCATTTTAATTTGTAGCCAGATCAATCACTCAATTTGTGTGTGTGTGTGTGTGTGTGTGTGTGTGTGTGTGTGTGTGTGTGTGTGTGCATGTTATTTCCACAGCTTCATGGAAGAGGAACTTTTAGCTATAGCCACAGGTTCATTAATAAATGAACCAAGTAGACTGCAGGCTGAAGTTATCCCTTTCCCATAGCCCAACCTCCTGCTCTTTACTTTCCACCTTCTTGCTTAGTGTTTTTTTGCAACTCAGTGGGGCCTTACTTCTACATTCTGTTCATATAGTTTCTTAGTTGTGTACGCTATTTGATGTAACGGGAACGATTGGAATGATGACGACACAATGATGCCCCCGAATGCACCCGACCCAACCTACCTGTCTCCATCCCCTTGCCACCTGCCCCCCACTAACCCTCCCTTCCACCATCCTTTCCTTTCCACCTCCCCCTTCCACCTTCCCTCATCCTCCCCCTCCACTTATCACCCACCACTCCCACCTGCTGCTACCCCCCCCTACCTCTCTCAACCTCATACTTGCTTACCCTTGACTGCTCCAGCCTCTCCACATTTTCCCTACTCTAATTCCTTTCTGATTTTCCTGAATGAAACAAAAAGCCTGGTATTTCCCCATGTATGGCTTCTAATCTGTCGGACTCGGCTTGATTTGGGAAGGCGCGGATCGTGAAGTCTTAAAGAACTGTGTTTTCATTGGAGGAGGCTGCCTAGTTCCTCATAAAGGTAAAGGCGGCATCACACTGGGCCAAAGGCCCAAAAGTGTCTATCATGCAAGCCAGTTTTGTGAGTTGCTAGCCAAACTGACCCACGGTGAGCAAGACTTGACTTGCGCAGCAAAATGGATAACAATTTTCGCTCACAACTTGCTGGTGGGATTAGAACTCAAATGAACCTATAATAATTTTGTAACTGGTGGGAGCTGGGAACATGGCAGTGAAATGGTGGGGGACGGAGTGACATGGACGCGATTTGTTTGTGGCCACCCCTTGTGGGATAAGGGCGTCTGGCAATAGATAGATAGATAGAACTGGTGAGAAAATATTCTGTTATCACAGAAGGAAACTAACTAAAATTAAGTCGTGTGGTTTTTATTCCATCCATCCATCCATCATCCAGTCCTATGTTGCCCCATGAGGAGTGTAGGAGCCCGGGGCTAGGCAAATTTGTCCTGACATTTAAGATGAGAATGACCAACCTCACTCATCCCTGAGTGGCACTACTTGAGCCTTTGGTTCCTTCTTCCTCACATAAAAAAAAAAAAAAAAACACCCCTTGGATGTCCATTTTGTATAGTTACTACTGCAGCTCTCCTCCATTGTATCAGTAGTGTAAGTCTTCAATGTTCTGTGTATTCATTCCCACATAATCTCTAGTAGTATATATACGTTGTTCAACAGTGACAAGTTTCGAGAATTTTTAGTCATGTATTTTCTGTAATTGTGAAGTTAAAACCTAATTGTGTATTGATCTGTTTCCCTCAAGACTGGCAGCTAATTCATTCTTGCGAACATCACTCTGTATAAAGAATCTTGAAATGGAAATTCTTGTGTGGTTACGCCAAAAAATATCTAACCAGATGATATTGCATACAGCCTTGTTTCTTTCAAGTTTTTTGTAAGGCATATACTTCAGGATAGTTTCATAAAATTCCTCCATGATACACTAATAAAACTAGTAGGCATACATGCTGCTGCGGTATTTTTTTCACTAGTCTCACATTTAAAACCAGAAAAGCTAAAGACAAAATGTTATAAAGTGATTAGTGATATAATTAGTGTCAGAATACGTAAAACTCTTTGGATTTGCAGTGACTGACAACAGAAAATCTATCACTTCATCATGGAATACAATGATCTCAGCTACAGCACTCCTCAGATGTATAAGTGAATGACCAAACATAAAGAAATATTATCATTCAGGTATATAAACAGTAGATAAGATTTGATGCCTAGCTCTTTTGCGCTAGAATCCCTCACGGTGTACATTTTCCTATCATTCTTCCCCTGCAGTACAAAGGCTAACAAACTCCCAAGATTAGATTACATCCACCCAAACTGCACAGATTGGTTGTAATTTTTATTATTTTTTACAAGATGAGAATGCTACAAGGATACTTCATTGCTTATTTTTTCAGCACTGTTCTAAAAGCAAGATCTTTCTCAGGTGTGTGATTGTGGCACTGGAAGACTTCTGTGGTGGTGGCAGTGGCAGAGGAAACACAGTTACAGTGGCAGTAGCAGAGATGACATGGCTCGGGAAGTGGTGAGAGAAGCAAGCAGTGGGTGGTGGTGGGAGAAGTGATGATGGCAGAGAACTGCAAGAAAGGTGGTGTTGGCAAATGTGGTGGCTGCTCCCTACAAACTCTGCTATCAGGCCACTCTGGAAGGTAGGGACAGTGTTAGTCTGTACTATGGTATACACAACGACATAGTTATACAAATACGTGCAGAAGCAGCGTAGGCAACTTAACCTTCTCCCACCTATGAATGGAGTAAATTAGGGTCCAGGAATCAAGAAAAAGTACTAAAGAGAACTGTTTTACATTATCAAACTATTTCAATGCCCCTCATACAACCAAACACTTGCTAAATCTGGAAAGGACTTATGTAGTGGTGCATAAATGCTGTATGTAATCCCTCCAGTTTGCTACGTGATATTGCAGTCCAGAAACCCAAAGATGCAACAAGAATAAAAAGTAACACCCATCACCTCTCCATCCCTCCTTGATAATATATTAGAGCATTCCAGTAAAAACCTACTGTGTCTATAGCCAGATGCCTTAATCCCATTGAGAGTGGTCACAAACAAATCTTGTAAGCAGGATGAAACAAGCTCAGCAACCGACAGACCAAGACATCCTCTTCATTAACCAGCCACTGACCTACAGTAGGTAAGCTAATCTTGTAACCAAACCTGCTGCTCCAGCTTCCTAACCCCATTCCATCACTAATCCTAGCCCACCAGTCACTAATCTAACCTTACACCCGTCAATCCTAGCCCCCATCTAACCCACCCATCCTTCCTAACCCCTTCTCTAACCCACCCCCCAACCTATAGTACCTCAAGCAACAACAATGAGGGGGAGAAAAGGATTAGTGCCTTCATAAATACATGTTTTCAGTCAGTTATATAACATGAAGAACAGGTTAAAGGGCACTGGATATCCAAAATAAAAAATCTGTTGTATTAAATGTGGTCGCTGATTTATGAACTATATGAAATTTATTATAATCAGTGGATTCTTATTTGAGGCTTAGAGACTCAGTTATGCAGAAAAGTTATATTCATTAAAAAAAAAAAAAAAAAAAACTGATTTGAAATTTACTTAGATCAATGATGCAGAAGCCAGGTAAATTACTACTGAAAAAAAAAAAAAAAAAAAAAATTATATCAGGATTTATTTTTACTTTAGTTTACTGAAGGTAATTTTGTATGATGTCAGCAGTTAGGAACAAAAATTCACCTCGTGCTTCACTGCTACTTTTCACTTTCATCAGATGATTATTTCTGAGCTGAGCGACGCACGGTACACACACCCAGAAAAGTATCTTTACACCCCATGCGTGAAACAAAGTTACTCCATGAACAAAAGATTTGATAAAAGGCGCACGAGGAAATTTACTCATTGGCCTGTTATCAAATCTTTCATTCGTGGTGTAACTTAGTTTTGCATAAGGGATGTAACAATACTTTTCCGGGTGTATGTACGTTTGTCTTGCCCCCCCTTTATTTATTTATTTTTATTTTTATTTTTTTTTAATGCATCGGGGAGGAAGAGGGAGGAGTGTGAAGTAGATGCAGCAGAAATGTAGGTGAAATTTTGCACCAGACGGTACAGTATAAAAATTCTATGATACAGCTGAACTGAGAAATAAAAAAAAAGAAATACTGTACTTACTTGCATTGACGTATGTGAATTGGAACCAGGATTCCGAGGGCTTGAATGAAGCGTGAATGAGGGTATGGACTTATTCACTGGGGATGCTGTTGATAGTTTTCTCACTTCTTTCCTCTTTCTGCATTTCTGGACCCAACCTTACTCTATGTTTAGGTGGGAGAGGTCAGAATGATATTCTAGGAGTCTTGAAAATGTCATTCACTCCCATCTTAATTGTCAGGACCAACTGCTTAGCCCCGGGCTCCTACACTCCTCATGGGGCAACATAGGATTGGATGATGGATGGATGGAAAATGTTATCCACACATCTCTTCATCCCTACTAGCACTCACACCTGAAGTTCATAGATAAAGCTTGACATACTAGGAGGTAGAATGTTTACAGTAAAAGTTATTGATAAACATTCTTTCTCTTGACTACAGATCGAGAGAATATTAGTTCTTTCATCTTAACTTGGCCCAGATTTTTTTCTCCTCTGGAGCTATTACGGTTCTGCTTCCGTTCCTTGTAAGTCATGACTAGCATCTTGTTATTTTCGACTCGTGCTTGAAATGAGAAAAAAAGCTGCCTATCCTAGGAGGGAAATGTCACAGTGTTATGTAGAATCTTATAGAGAGACTTACGAGAGTGGAACAGAAATGTGAGGAGTGGAAAGGAAACAATGGTGGAACAGAATTATGAGAAGGTGGAACTGAGACTTGCGAGAGGGTGAAATCCAGACTTGCAGTAGGGTGAAACTGAGACTTGCGAGAGGGTGAAACCGAGACTTGCGAGAGGGGGTGGAACTACGATTTGCGAGAGAAGGTGGAGCTAAGATTTGCAAGAGAAGGTGGAACTGAGACTTGTGAGAGAAGGTGGAACTGAGACTTGTGAGAGAAGGTGGAACCGAGACTTGCGAGAGGGTGAAATCCAGACTTGCAGTAGGGTGAAACTGAGACTTGCGAGAGGGTGAAACCGAGACTTGCGAGAGGGGGTGGAACCAAGATTTGCGAGAGAAGGTGGAACCGAGACTTGCGAGAGAAGGTGGAACCGAGACTTGTGAGAGAAGGTGGAACCGAGACTTGCTAGAGGATGGAAGCAAGACTTGCTAGAAGGTGGAACCGAGACTTATGAGGGAGGGTGGAACCGAGACTTGCAAGAGGGTGAAACCAAGATTTACAAGAGAAGTAGAGCAGAGCAGAGCAAAACAAAGTAGAGAGGGGTAGAGCAGAGCAGAGCAGAGCAAAGTATAGCAAAGTAGTGCAGAACAAAGTAAAGCAGAGCAGAACAGAGCAGAGCAGAGCAAAGCAAAGCGTAAAGCAGAGCAGTGCAAAGTAAAATAAAGTAAGGTATGGTAAGGTAAGGTACACTAAGGCAAGGCATGGCAGGGCAAGACAAGGTAAGGTAAGGTAAGGTAAGGTAGAAAAAGGTAAGACAAGATGAGGCAAGGCAAGGCAAGGTAAGGTAGGGTAGGGTAAGGTAGGGTAGGATAGGGTAAAGTAGGGTAGGGCTGGGTATGGCAGGATAAGGTATGACAGAGTGGAGTGAAGTGGAATGGAGTAGGATAGAGTAGGTAGGGTGTGGTTGCATAGGGTTAGATTAAACTGCAATGCAGATCAATGTTTACAATTATACTGGACATACAAAATATGACAAAGGGTGGTGTGAGTTTGAGGAAGGACAGCCTGATGGAGGGGACAGAGAGACATGGAGGCAATATGTAATCACATCTGGGATTAAAGCACCTGACTAAAGCCAGAAAATAAAATCAAGCCCACATAATCGATAACTTTTCAAAATCACCCTGTAAGGCTTCTAAACTTGATTTTTTTTCCCCCCCACCAGACAGATACTAAAAGCAGAAAACTGAGAGCCTAGGCTTTTACTTTAATGCCAAGATCATGACTATCCATCCATCATCCAATCCTATGCTGCCCCACGAGAAGTGTAGGAGCCTGGGGCTAGGCAAGTTGGTCCTGAAATTTAAGATGAGAGTGACCAGCCTCACTGGTCCCTGAGTGGCATTACATGAGCAATAAACCTCAACCATCCCTTGGATATAAATCTGCACTGGCTCAGTCTGATTGGAGCACCTTAATTACTTGCTAAACCACCAGGTGCCATAATTTGGTTATATGGCTGCCACCCAGCATGGCACATGGTTTCCTGTTGTACAGGAAACCATTTGGCTTGTCACTCAGTGCGAGTCAGCCATAGGCAGAAGGAAGAGGAAAGAATGAAAGAAAGAAAGACAGAGGAGGGAGTGTAAAGTCACCCGTAGGCAGAAGGATGAGGAAAGAATGAAGGTAAGAAAGACGGAAGAGGAAGGAAGGAAGAGAGGAAAGGGCAGACACCTAATGCAGCACTACATCAAGTGAGTGGATGATGAGTGCCCCCACCTACCAATCTGACAGTAATACTGGGTGCATGAAGGTGTGTGAAGCCTCTAATTTTTACTAGTTATTTATTGTACACCTGTAACTGTTAGGTGATCCTAAATTAGCTTATACTCAGCGATGATATAGAAAGGTCGCAGAAGTGCTGTCATCATAATTATTCACCTTTAAGAAACACATGTAACTGTCAGATGTGATCAGCCTGCATGCCACATTACAAAGTGCAGTCAGCAAAAAACAAAGATCAAATAAGTTCTATCATTATCACATGCATCAAAAATAATAAACAACTGGTTGCCTGTCCACACCTTCATGCTCTGAGTTTTCGTGATATGGCCCTAATACCTACACTGCCGAAGGTTGTATTCTGTGTGGCTTTGGAGGTTTTATGACACCTCTTCCTTCACAATTTGCACATTACCCCTCAGTATCCTCATTTTATGATACTGATGCAAACTACAGTGAACCCTCTTTATAGCAGACTAACTGGGAGGAATTACAGTCTGTTATAGCCACATGTCTGTTACAGCCATATTCTGTACTTATGTGGTATAAAATATCAAAGCCAATCCTTTATGACATGAAAATTCAGGTAACGCATCCATCCTTCCATCATCCAATCCTATGTCGCCCCACGAGGAGCATAGGAGTCCTGGGCTAGGCAAGTTGGTCCTGGCATTTTAGATGGGAGTGAAGCATCCACATTGTAAATAAAAATACCTTCTGAACTCACAGCCACATTATAATAGCATAATATGAGAAAAAATAAATAATGCATCAGTCAGAATTCATGTAATGTAAAGAATGGTGACTGAAAAGTTCATTAATGATTTTGGATCAACAGTGCAGGTCAAACAAGACAGGCAAAGTATGTACTAGTCCAACTGTGACAGATGGAATTTGTAAACAAAATGGATGCCCTGCAGCATTTACTGAAAAAATTAGACATTTTTCAGAAATGCTTAATGTGTCTGCTAAAAGAGGGATCCATTACATACTTTGTTCATTATACAGTAATGAGGATTTCATTATGTCAGTATTAATACAATAATCATATTTAGGGACAGTAGTAGATAGGTGGGTACCAACGACCCTATGAGGCACTACCATGAGAGTGAAGTCTGGCTAGAAGCTTAGTAACTAGTCACATGCTCATCACTCTTAGGCAGGAGACATTTAGCCATATGTATACAGAGTCAAAGTTCAAGTTCAAACTCTTACATCTTTACACATCTTGGATTTTTTTTTTTTTTTTCAATCAGTTTCCATGAACTGTTGGCAAAGTAATTGGCTGATTTGGCACATGATTTAGCTTCAGGTCCATAGAAAACATTCTTAGTACCATGGCCAAACACAGTATGGTGATATCATCAACACCAAATATGGTGTTATCTGACTGGCTGATTGATAAAAGCTGTAGCATACAAGAAAATTTTAACGTGTAATATGGAAAATAATTGACAGAGGAGATATTATGGAGACTCCTGTACCACTTAGATGGTTCTGATTCTAAATGGCATAAGACACAAAAATTAGACTTAGTTCTTTACATTAGGCGAGGTGGATGGATGAATGGTGTTCCTCGATAGATTTCTTGCAGTTTTGTCCACCCTTCTGTCAACATCAAAACTGTCTTCATTACCATTGCCATCATCATGATCTTAATGCTATTCCATTATTATACATGAAGTACTTATCTATCTATCTATTGCCAGACGCCTCAATCCCATTTGTGGTGGCCACAAACAAATCGCCTCCAAGTCGCCCTGTCCCCCGCCATTTCACTGCCCTGCTCCCAACTCACACCCCCCTCTCTCATATACCTCTCCACCCCATCCCTCCATCTCATCCTTGGCCTCCCCCTCCCTTTTCCCCCCTCCACCTCACTCACATACACTCTCTTCGTCAGTCTTTCACCCTCCATCCTCTCTACATGGCCAAACCACCTCAGTGTGTTCCTCATAACGCTTCCTATCACATCCACATCAACACCACAACGCTCCTTTATATCCTCATTCATCAGCCTGTCTCTCCACGTGACTCCACAGGCTTCTCTTAAATAACTCATTTCCACTGCTCTCACTCTTGACTTGTGTCCTTCCAACAATGTCCAAGCTTCACTTCCGTACGTTAGAGTTGGTATCACAATACTGTCATGTAGTAACTTTTTCACTTCCATGCTCACTTCCCTGTTTCTTATCACTGCTTTCGAAGAACCAGCAACCTTTCTTCCCTGCTGTACCCTTTCAAGCACTTCACCCTCCAAACCTCCATCCTTACTCATCACACTACCCAAATACTTAAACGTACTCACATTTTCCAATTTCTCACCATCCAACCTCGCTGTACATTCACTAACTTCACCTCTCTCAAAGACCATCACTTTACTCTTCCCTACATTCACCTTTAGGTTCCGTTTCTTACACACTCCTCAAACTCATCCAGAAAAAAGGAAAGCATAAAAATCATAATCATCATCATCATAACCATTCCAGATGGGTGACCACAAACTGCTTCCATGTTACCCTGTCCCCTGTCATCTGGCTGCCTTCCCTCTAATTAATCCTACCCTCATTCAAATACTTCACCTCATCCCTTCATCCCATCCTGGGTCTTTCCCACGCTTTCTTTCCCTCCACCTCATTCAGATACACTATCCTAGTCAGTCTTGCAGTGTCCTTTCTCTCCACGTGGCCATGCTATCTCAAGGTGCTTCTCATGCTTTTCAGCACATCCACACCAAGAGTGCGACACTCCTTCACTTCCTCATTTGTCTGTTTCTCCATGTACAGTAAAACCTCGATATAACAGACTTCAATAAACCGGAATTTGCTTTTATTGGGATCAAGGAGCTACCGGACATAATTCTTATATATCTGAAAATGTCCAATAAAGCCAGAAGCAGTGCGGACTGCCTGACCACTTCAGCTATGTTCACCACAATAAGGTAAATTAAAGACATGTTTATCAGTGTACAGTACAGGATTATTATAGATATTATACCATTTGATTATTACAGTGAACGTATAATACAGTACAGTATAAGGAGGAGGCTGTAGGACAAGCTGAACAGCGTGGTACTCCCGAGAGGAATGGGAATGCTGGTGATAGGGAGGGCTAGAGCTCCTGTTTCACTAGCTATCCAACCACCCCCCTTTGCTGACCTTTTCAGTGTGACAGTAACATGGAGAGTAGACCAGCATACTCTCTCAAACATTTCCTTTAACTACTGCATTTTATGCACCACACCACATGCACTTTACATTTCACACAACATATCCCATTACGTTACAAGGGTTGGCGCCAGCAAGAGTATGTGGCCAGAAAACTTTGCCCCCGCTACCTAGTGGCGGACTTCTGGCGGGAGGCATGATGGGGTTCCACCGGCATAGATCATGGATCCAGTGTGAGATGGGGCTCGAGCCTGTGCTAGAGGGTACAGGGCACTGCGGTTCCCAGGCAGCCGCTTCCGCCCAATAGAGAGGGGCCCGAATCTGGGAGTAGTGCCCAAGGAGGCTGCCCTATCAGTGGGTGTATAATGGCAGGATAGTTGCAGTGCCAAGGCGCGCCTGGAGGGTGTCCCTGCAGCAGTCCTGGCAGGGGGCCCAGAGGCCACTACCACAGCCACTCATAAGCTGGTGGGCTAGGGGTCCCAGATCCATTGCCTGGACCAGGGACTGTGCAGTGAGGGGGGCCTATGGTATGTCTGTCCCCCTTTATTAATACGACTCTGACAGAACACAAGAATAAGTTTCAAAGCAAGCCTGAGGACAGTATATCACCCAGGGGGATGAGGGTGGGTTCATGGAATGTGGGAAGTTTGAGGGGAAGAGAGGGGGAAGTCATTGAGGCAATCAGTAGGAGTTGGGTGGATGTGGAGTGTTTGCAGGAAGTCCGGTACAGGGGTGGATCAGCCAGAAAGATTGTTGGGAAGGACTGTTACTATATGTTGTTTTGGCAGGGGAGGACAGACGGATGTGGGGGTGTTGGTGTGATGGTTGCGAAGAAATGGGTGGAATATGTTATGAATATTATGAAAGTGAGTGATAGGATATTGGTAGTGAAAATTCTATTCAATAGAAAGATAGCTGCAATTATATCGACATATGCTCCACAGGCAGGATTGAATGAAGCAGAGAAAGACAGATTTTGGGATGATTTAATGCGTGTAGTAGGTGGATGCGGGATGATGAGATAGTGGTTTTGGGAGGGGACTTAAATGGTCATGTAGGTGAAGCAGCATAAGGTTATGAAGGAGTACATGGGGGATGTGCGTATGGTATAAGGAATGCGGAAGGCGAAAGGATACTCGAGTTTGGGGAGGCAATGGACATGATTGTGTGCAACACATATTTTAGGAAAAGAGAGAGAAGGTTAATTACGTATGACTCTGGGGGAAATAGCAGTCAGATAGATTATTTCCTGGTTAGGCAGGCTGATAGGAGGTTAGTGAGGGATGTTAAAGTTATAGGAAGTGAGAAGTGTGTGCAGCAGCACAAACTATTGATTTGTGATATGGTGATAAAAGAACGAGTGATGAAAAAGAGGACTTATGTACCTAGGAGGAAAATATGGAAGCTGAAAAACCAAGTAGTAAGGGATGCCTTCTATAGCAAGATGAGGAGAGTGGTGGCTGAACAGGGAGCTGTAGACAGAGATGTTAATGAACAGTACAGAGCCCTCAAGAATAATCTCTTGAGAGTTACTGATGTAACATGCAATTGGACAAGAGGACCACCAAGACATAAAGTAACTTGGTGGTGGGATGAGGGTATAGAAGCTGCAGTCAAGGAGAAAAGAAGGCTCTTCCGGGAATGGAAGAAGGGTGGTAGCAAGGAGGAATACTTGGCTCCCAAGCGTAGGGCTAGAAGAGAGGTATACAGGGTAAAGTCTGAGTCACAAAGGCTTTTACTTGATAACCTATATCATGGGGAAAGGAAAAATATGATATTTAAGGTGGCAAATCAGATGAAGAGGGATAATTGGGATATTATAGGTGAGCAGTGTGTGAAGAATGATGAAGGAAGGGTAGTGGTGAACAGTCAGGATATTAAAGATGCATGGAGACAGCATTATAGACAGTTGTTGAATGAGGAGTTTAACTGGGACAGGGAAGGTTTGGAGCCAGCAGATCCAGTGTTTGGCCCTTGGCCTTTGATTGATGCTGCTACAGTGAGTGAGGCAATATGCAGGATGAAGGTGGGGAACGCAGCATCTGTGTCTGGGTTGCCTGCTGAAATGTTGAAGGCCTCAAGAGATATAGGGGTGAGGTTAGTCACTGACCTGATAAATATGATTATTTATGAGTGTGTTGTCCCAGATGATTGGCTGAAGAGTGTAATTGTAAATGTGTATAAAGGGAAGGGTGATGCCCTGGAAAGAGGAAATTATAGAGGTATAAAGTTTTGAGATCAGATAATGAAGGTAATGGAGAGAGTTCTAGAAGGTATGATTAGAGAAAGAGTGAATATTGATGGGATGCAGTTTGGGTTTATGCCAGGTAGGGGGACCACTGATGCCATATTCATTGTTCGACAACTTCAGGAAAAATATATTGGTAGGAGAAGCGATCTGTATTTTGTTTTTGTTGACTTGGAAATGGCCTTTGACAGAGTCCCTAGAGAGGTGGTGAAGCGGGCAATGAGAAAGCTTGGCTTGGAGGAGTGGCTGGTTAGGGTGGTTATGGCTATGTATGTGGGTGCTCGCACCCAGGTAAGTGTGAATGGAGATTTGAGCAATGAGTTTTCCGTGAATGTTGGTGTGCATCAGGGGTCAGTTTTGAGTCCCATGTTGTTTATCATGGTACTTGAAGCCCTCTCACGTGACTTTAGAATCGGACTCCCGTGGGAGATGTTATATGCTGATGATTTGGTGCTGATTGCAGAGAATGAAAAGGAGGCAGAGGAGTGGTTTAGGAAGTGGAGAGATGGTATGGGGCACAAGGGCTTAAGGGTAGGTGCAGATAAAACAAAAGTGACGATATCTAGGGTTGGTGACGGTACTGTCAAAGACGAGGGAGAGTGGCCATGTGCAGTTTGCCACAAGGGTGTGGGAAGTAATTCCATCTTGTGCGGTGTTTGTGATAAATGGGTGCACAAGAGATGTAGTTGTATCAGAGGTAGACTGCGAGATAATGCTGATTTTATGTGTACGGCGTGTCGGGGAGAGCAGATGGAGATTGTCAGGCATGAAAGGATTGAACTTGCTGGTGAAGCTTTTGAGTGTGTGGAAGAGTTTTGTTATCTGGGAGACGTGTGCAGGAGGTAAGGCTGGAGCTAGCTCTGTGGCTAGGGTAAGAAGTGGTTGGAAGAAGTTCAGGGAGCTCTTGCCTCTCCTGACATTGAGAGGACTCTCCCTACATCCTAAGGGGTCTTTGTATGCAGCATGTGTTAGGAGAGTAATGCTGTATGGTAGTGAGACCTGGGCAGTAAAGGTGGAGGATATTCGCCGGCTCAGATGTACAGAAATGACAATGAGTAGGTGGATGTGTAGTGCATCCCTGCGTGCAAGGTCTGGGGGGACTGGATTTACGATGGAAGAGTTGAGAGGTAGGATGGGACTGGAGTGTATTGGTGTTGAGATGAGGAGAGGTAGATTGAGATGGTTTGGACATGTGGAGAGGATGGGGGATGATAACTGGGTGAGGAAGGTGAGAAGTGTTAATATTGGGGGTGGGGTTATGAGGGGTAGACCGAGAAAGATGTGGGAGAAGGTCATTCAGTGTGACCTCAGGGTTAAGGGACTGAACAGGGAGGCTGCAATGGATCGTGCAGCATGGAGAGCTGCCATTAGGTGACCAAGGCCGACGCATGCAAGCATGTTGGAGCCTTTAAAAATGAAACGAAGTATTACAATGGTAGTGAAAACAGTTTAAAAACAGTTGCAGTGATCTGGACTAATGTCTGATATGTCGGGAAATGTCCGAGTTAACAGAGGGAAGTCTGGATGTCGCTTTTATTGGAATTTCACTTTTTTTGGAATGACTTGGGTCCCAGTTGGTCCGTTTTAGTGAGGTTTTACTGTAATTCACAAGCTCCTCTCAGGTAAATAACTTCTGCTTCTCCCACTCTTGCTTTGTGTCCTTCCAACTACGTCCAAGATTCAGTTCTGTTCATCAGTGAGGATCACAGTATTGTTATGCAAACTTCTTTTCTTCCATATTCACTTCCCCCTTCCTTATCCCAGAGTTTCCTTATCTCAATAAACCCACAACCATTTTTGCATTTCAGTCTCTAAACTCCCATGTCTACTATCACACTACCTAAATATCTTAAGGCAATCATTATCCGGACTCCAGCCACAGTATGCACTATTGTGTCTCCATTCCTCTCAAATACCATATATACATGTAACCTTCTTTGCTACAATCATTTTCAGATTTTGTTTCTTACACAGAATATGGTGACCTCATTTTGGCTTAGTCTTGCTTTCTACAAATGATTTTATTCATTCAAGGATGAATCTGTAGAGTGAAAGGGTTGGTGATGGTCACATCTAACCCCTTCAATTGAAAAAGCCCATCCATAGTTGAATTAATCCAGTGAAGATGGCAATAATCAAATACAAAATACATAACCAGACTGAAGACATTAAATCAATTTTGATCTGATAAGCACTGAATCTGCTATTAATCACTCAGTCATAAAGAGGGGGTTATGGTGCCTGTTCAAGAAACTTACCTTTCTTCTGCTGTACTTGACTTAGATCACTATGGGTTGGCTGCAGTATTGTTTCCATGAAATCTTATCAACTGGTAACGTACTCCTCCACCATCATCTCATCCACACCGCTTCTCCATCTGAATCCTTGTTGCTGTCATGACTGTCTTACCCTCATTGGCTCCTTCCATGCAATTTCGCTGGGCTCCTTTCCTGTAAAATGTTAAGCATTGAGGCAAAACTCATTTACAGGCAACTGGAGTCAGAAAGGCAATTCAGGCGGCACAGGAATTTTATGATAATTCAGTTTTGGAGAGACTTGTCAGACATGAGAAGGTAGATGTACAGTAGTCTTCATTAACCCCTTTACTGCTGGGAGCCTTCCCGAGATTTAATAAAATCATCTGATCTTAATGACTAAAATTTTAAAATGTCATCAGATTCAAAAGGTTAGCTGGGCAAAATAAATTACAGATTTACTGAAATTAAAAGAGAATTTTTCAATTAGTTGTCAGTTAACCCTTTGATTGGCAAAGTCATATTCCTCAGCCATTTCTTAATGCTAATACCAGAGGCATTTTATTGTTTTTTTTTTTTTTTTTTTTTTTGCAGAAATGTAAAACTACATCTGGCATACCCACTGATCATGACTGATGAAAATACACTGTCCTATTTGGGATGTATTTTCTGCATGCAAGTATGTAGGCTACTTTATTATTTAAAAAAAAAAAAAAAAAAAAAAAAAAAAAATCAGTAAGTGTCAATTGAAAGTTAGCCATATCTATATATTTTCATCAGAAAGAATCTGAATTATTGTATTTATGATGCTTTTTCCCTTACCGTACCTCCTAAGATTAACAGTAAATGCCATGGGGCCAGAGATTTAGGAATATATTTATGATCTTTGTATTGCATGCAATGATGTGATACTGTGGGGGAAATGAGTATTATTTTTCACAAATATCAAAGCAATATCCACATTGAAAAGTGTCAAATACTATGGATATATATGAATATACAAATTACATTATGCAGTATGAACATAAATGAACACAATGACAGTATGGGTGGCAAGCAGAGGGTGCCAGTAGATGGCTGACACACACAAGAGCTACCTGAATAAAGGTGTGCACTTTTTTATTAAGCCGGCTACTCATCATCATCCTGACCCAATTTTCCTTCATTTACTGATAAGTGTTGGAAGGGGAAAACTACCATCTACCCAGTCAGTATAATGCTACTTTTGGTTGACTACACTGCGTGACAAGCTAAATATTTTTTGTCTATCTACTATCTATCTACTACCAGACGCCATAATCCCGTAAGGGGTGGCCATTTGACTTTGAGGTAGTTGTTTTACGAGGAGGGGCACTAACCCTCCACCAACCCACTTGTTGACACGTAGGGAGCACGTATGGTTTGGTTATATGGTTACCACCCTGCGTTGTAAATGGTTTCTTGGCTTACAGGAAACCATTAGGCTTGTCACTCAATCTGGGAAAACCAAATACCGGCACCACCAACAAGCAAGTGGATGCCTCATTGTCTAGTGGATTAAGACACTCGAACTGGATGTGGCCAATATGTGTTTAAATTCATGGGTTGGTTGGGGGTTAACTTTTCATATAATGCCACTCAAGGAGCTGCAACTGGTGACTCTTATCTTAAATGTCCAGAGTGAGCAGCCTAGCCCCAGGCCACTATGGTGCTTTCTGGTCAGAGCAATAAAGGATGAAACAAAAGACAACTGATCCATAACAAGGAAAACATGTACTGTATAAGGGTGGTAGTGGATGGAGGGAGGACATCCAGATCATGAAGTACAGGGCAACATGGTGATTTACTCAAGGCTAACCCCCCCCCCCCAGGTCATGGCAGGCAGTTTGATGGATGGATAGATACTGACAAAAAACAATAAACACCAGGTACAGTACAGTTAAACCTCGCTGTAACGGACTAATTGGGGCCCAAACCATAAAAAACAAAAAAAAATCTGATAAAAGCGACATCTGGATTTCCCCCTGCTAACTCAGATTTTTTTTTCCAATATATCCGACGTTAGTTTGGATTGCATCAATGGTTTTTAAGCTGTTTTCATTACCACTGCAGTACTGTACTGTATTATACATTCACTACAATAATAAAATGGTATAATACTGTGGTGGTAGGTGGTGGCGACCATCATCCACTCACTTGATGTAGTGCTGCTACTTGTTCCTTGGCCTTTTCATTCTTTTTCTGTGCCTGCCCTCCTCTCTTCCTATTTCTCCCATCTTTCCTGTCACTTCTTATTGTTTTTCTTTCTTTTACAGGTGGCTTTACATGGGTGACAAGCCAAATGGTTTCTTGTAAGCCAAGAAACCATTTACAATGCTGGGTGGTAACCATATAACCAAACTATATGTGCTTCCTACGTGTCAACAAGTGGGTTGGTGGAGGGTTAGTTCCCCTCCCTGTAAAACAAATAACTCAAAGTCAGATGGCCACCCCTTGCGGGATTATGGCGTCTGGCAATAGATAGACAGAATAATACTGTACTGTATACTGATAAATGTGTCTTTTATATACCTTATTTTGGTGAACATAGCTGAAGTGGTCAGGCAGTCCGGACTGTTTCAGGCTTTATCGGACTTTTTCCGATATACAGTATAAGAATTTAGTTCGGTCGGCTCCTCAAGTCTAATAAAAGTGAATTCCGGTATATTGCTGTCCTTTCTATCAAGATTTTACTGTACTGTACTCCGACTGAAAGGCTAAGAGGAATCTAATGTACCTATAGGTATATTTTTCTTCTTCACCTCAATTTCATCACTCTAGGTCACCTGCTTAATGTGTTGTCTCTGGGAACTTGTCATCAGTGCTACCCCACCAAACATGTTCCATAAATCCTGTTTCACACCAGTTCTCCATCTGATATTAGTTTCTTGTGATCATCCGCACACTGACTCCTTCCATGCTACCTTGGTTAGGCTCGACTTCTGTAAAGTGATGAAGCATTAAGGTAACCATATTTACAGGTACCTGTACTTGGAGTTAGAAAGGTAACTCAATCAACATGAATATTCTCAATTTGAAGACACCTTCCTTGCTTATAAATATAATGTCACCATGGTATAATAACCAGTGAGGTGCTGAGGCAGCCAATGGGGCTGAAACTACACATTCTCCTTGAAGTAGGTGGCTTTCACAGTTATGCATAGAGGGTCTGAGTGGCTTCCAAGGTTAGGTTTAACTGTGGTCTAATGATTATTGTCACAGGAGGGTCTGAGGGGGCCAAGCCTTCCCAAGTAGTACAAGTTAGGCTGTGTCTGGTTAGGATACATAACATTAGGTAATGTTAGATTTGGTACAGTACAGTTTTTAAATGTATTTCAATCAATTTTGATCATTGTAAGGAACGGAGTCTAAAGGTGAATGTAGGGAAGAGTAAAGTGATGGTCTCTAAGAGAGGGGAAGTCAGTGAATGTACAGTGAGGTTGGATGGTGAGGAAATGGAAAATGTGAGTACATTTAAGTACTTGGGGAGTGTGATGAGTAAGGATGGATGTTTGGAGGGTGAAGTGCTTGAAAGGGTACAACAAGGAAGAAAGGTTGCTGGTTCCTTGAAAGCAGTATTAAGAAACAGGGAAGTGAGCATGGAAGTGAAAAAGTTGCTGGTTCCTTGAAAGCAGTAATAAGAAACAGGGAAGTGAGCATGGAAGTGAAAAAGTTACCACATGACAGTATTTTGATACCAACTCTAACATATGGAAGTGAAGCTTGGATGTTGTTGGAAGGACACAAATCAAGAGCGAGAGCATTGGAAATGAGTTATTTAAGAGGAGCCTGTGGAGTTGCATGGAGAGACAGGTTGACAATGAGGATGTAAAGGAGCGTTGTGGTGTGGATGTGGATGTGATAGGGAGCGTTAGGAGGAACACACTGAGGTAGTTTGGCCTTGTGGAGAGGATGGAGAGTGAGAGACTGACAAGGAGAGTTTATGTGAGTGAGGTGGAAGGGGGGAGATGGAGGGGGAGGCTGAGGATGAGATGGAGGGATGAAGTGGAGAGGTATATGAGAGATGGGGGTGTGAGCTGGGAGCAGGCCAGTGAAATGGCAGGGGACAGGGTGACATGGAGGCAATTTGTTTGTGGCCACCCCGTATGGGATTGGGGCTGGCAATAGATAGATAGAGGGATAGTATTCATATTCAACTAATGGGTTTTGATCAATGTTTTACTTGTTTCCTCTAAAGAGACAAGTAATATGTGACAAAGGTGTCTCAAAATTTATCAAAACATGTGAAAACCATCAGCAAATAAATAAATAAAAAGGCATGAATGCAAAGAGGGGAAACAAACTCTTCTTCTAAAAGGGTACCGTATATATTGACTTGCAAACCTTTAACCATACTTAGCTTAAATATGGCAAAAAATCCTGTATATTTGCAATGTTGGACAGTAAAGGTTACCGTATGCTGAAAGATTTAACCTAACCTTGCCCGCCTACATTAAGTTAATTGATGCAGCGAAACTAAATTATCAGATTTAACCTAACAAACTTAATCATGAAGCGTGAATGTCCGAAACTGGTAAATACCAGAAATCCCCCGCTGTCCCACACAAGAATAATTACTGATGATATTTTATCCCCAACACTCGATCTCCACGGCCACACAAAACTTCATCTCACTTAGGTGCATATTTATTTAACCTATCACCATACTCACTAGCCCGTCAGACCTTCATGGATCTTCTCCTTCTTGAGGGTATAAAGTTATAAACATAAACCTTAGGAGTCAAGGCATCGCAACGCACCACTCACGAACTGTCTCTCTCTCTATTGCCAGACACCATAATCCCTTAAGGGGTGGCCATTTGACTTGAGTTATTGGTTTTATGGGGAGGGGCACTAACCCTCCACCAACCCACTTGTTGACACGTAGGGAGCACGTATGGGTTGGTTATATGTTTACCACCCAGTGTTGTAAATGGTTTCTTGGCTTACAGGAACCCATTTGGCTTGTCACTCAATGTAAGGCCACCTGTTAAGGAAAGAAGAGCAATAAGAAGTGACAGGAAAGATGGGAGATATAGGAAGAGAGGAGGGCAGGCACAGAAAAAGAATGGTAAAGGATAAGGAAGAAGTAGGAAGCACTGCATCAAGTGAATGGATGATGGTCGCCACCAACGAACTATCTATCTATCTATTGCCAGACGCCTCAATCCCGTTTGGGGTGGCCACAAACAAATCGCCTCCAAGTCGCCGTGTCCCCCGCCATTTCACTGCCCTGCTCCCAACTCACACCCCCCTCTCTCATATACCTCTCCACCCCATCCCTCCATCTCATCCTCGGCCTCCCTCTCCCTCTTCCCCCCTCCACCTCACTCACATACACTCTCTTCGTCAGTCTTTCACCCTCCATCCTCTCCACATGGCCAAACCACCTCAGTGTGTTCCTCATAACGCTTCCTATCACATCCACATCAACACCACAACGCTCCTTTATATCCTCATTCGTCAGCCTGTCTCTCCATGTGACTCCACAGGCTCCTCTTAAATAACTCATTTCCACTGCTCTCACTCTTGACTTGTGTCCTTCCAACAACGTCCAAGCTTCACTTCCATACGTTAGAGTTGGTATCACAATACTGTCATGTAGTAACTTTTTCACTTCCATGCTCACTTCCCTGTTTCTTATCACTGCTTTCAAAGAACCAGCAACCTTTCTTCCCTGCTGTACCCTTTCAAGCACTTCACCCTCCAAACCTCCATCCTTACTCATCATACTACCCAAGTACTTAAACGTACTCACATTTTCCAATTCCTCACCATCCAACCTCGCTGTACATTCACTGACTTCACCTCTCTCAAATACCATCACTTTACTCTTCCCTGCATTCACCTTTAGATTCCGTTTCTTACACACTCTCCCAAACTCATCCACCAAGCCTTGCAGCTCCCCTTCGTCTTCAATAACAACACAGTATCATTTGCAAACAACATTTCAGGGAGTTTCCAAACACTATCCTCTCTCACCAGGGCCACTCCATCATCCACTACCCTACCTTGTACCTCTTTTATTACCCCTTCCATGTACAGATTGAACAACCATGGAGACATGACACATCCCTGTTTCAACCCAACTTTCAAAGAGAAAAATTCACTTAGTTCACCATCCACACGCACTGCAGCCTTCGCACCATCGTACATACTCTTCACAGCATTCAACAACTTCCCATCTACTCCGTATATTCTTAACACTTTCCACAATCCTTGTCTATCCACCCTGTCATATGCTTTCTCCAAATCCATGAAAGCCGCATACAACTTCTTTCCCTTCTCTAGAAACTTTTCCACTAAAGATCTAAGAATGAATACCTGATCTACACAACCTCTTCCCTTCCTAAAGCCTCCTTGTTCTTCTCCAACTAATTTCTCTGTTCTTTCTCTAACTCTGTCAATAAGTATCCTACCATACACTTTTCCTATTATACTAAGAAGACAAATGCCCCTATGATTACCACACACTTCTTTTTCCCCTTTTCCTTTGTACAAGGGAATAACTTTGTGTTAATTTCTTCAGTAGGAATTCTCTCTCTCTCCGTATGGTTTCATATACAGCAACCGAGTTCTTAAAATGTTTATACTGAATTTCTTCACACACTGACTGGAAAAATAAATGAATCAGGAAATTTTTGTGATCATTATATTTTTCCCAACAGCCTGCAGTTTCAGGTATGAATATATATATATATATATATATATATATATATATATATATATATATATATATATATATATATATATATATATATAACACTAATACCTGAGGGTGAAAAAGGCAAAATGCAATTTAATGCTTTCAATTTAAGGCACTGTCCATCATCCACTCACTTGATGTAGTGCTGCCTACTTCTTCCTCAGCCTTTATTTATTTTTTATTTTTTTCTGTGGCTGCCCTCCTCTCTTCCTATTTCTCCCATCTTTCCTGTCTCTTCTTATTGCTTTTCTTTCCTTTACAGGTGGCTTTACATTGAGTGACAAGCCAAATGGTTTCCTGTAAGCCAAGAAACCATTTACAACGCTGGGTGGTAACCATTTAACCAAACCATACGTGCTCCCTACGTGTCAACAAGTGGGTTGGTGGAGGGTTAGTGCCCCTCCCCATAAAACAAATAACTCAATGGCCACCCCTTACGGGATTATGGCGTCTGGCAGTTGATTGATTGATTGAATTAATGTAAGTTAACTGATGATAGCTTTTACCTTTTCCATTTACATTGGTCGCTAGAGGAAGGTTTTTTATTCTACAATTCAACAGTGACCTTAGTTTTGCAAAACTGGTATCTTCGCATTTACAGTACTAAGCTCTTCGTATTTCAATAAAATTGTACGCTGGCAAAGTGGACTTAAATGACCACCTCCTCTTCTTGCAGCCAACCATCATTTATTGTGCTAACAAAGCTGTAGTGGTATAATAATTACATGAAAAAACACTTGACACTATTGCAGTCAGCACTCACCAAACACCACCGTCAGGACATTAAGTCTATTAGAGTTTGTTGTATTTACATTATATATTAGGTTGTACTTACATTGTACTAATAGTTATCTTATAAAACAACATTATCAATACATATTCCATTCAAACTGATTGTTCCTTGCCACCTTATTTAGGTTACTACACTATTTTTATGGTTCATTCAGGTACAAAAGAGCCCCTGGGTCTGAAAGGGTTACAATTTCAGTACCTCAGTGTCCCTCATCAGTACATTATCTTGCTGATGAGTAAAGTTAGACATTACCTTCCGCCTACAAGAAATCCCACAGGTCTGAATGATATGGTTTATTCTGTAGATACATCCATCCATCCATCATCCAATCCTTCGTTGCCCCATGAGGAGCGTAGGAGCCCGGGGCTAGGCATGGTCCTAACATTTAAGATGAGAATGACCAGCCTCACTCATGCCTGAGTGGCATTTTATGAGCAATAAACCCCAACCAACCCTTGGATATAACCCTTCACCGGCTCAATCCGATTGGAGCGCCGTAATTACCTACTAAACCGCCAGACGCCATAATTTGGTTGTATGGTTACCACCCAACGTAGTAAATGGTTTCCTGGTGTACAGGAAACCATTTGGCTTGTCACTTAGTGTAGAGTCACCCATACGCAGAAGGAAGAAAAAAGAATGAAGGAAAGACACCAATACGCAGAAGGACGAGGAAAGAATGAAGTAAAGGAAGGCAGAAGAGGAACGAAGGAAAGAAGGAAGGAGGAGAAGAAAGGGCAAACATCCGTGAGCAGCACTACATCGAGTGAGTGGATGGTGAGCGCCCCCATCTACCACCTCCATACGTGTACTGTAGTTCGTTTACCTTACCATAGATTTTCGTCATTTTGTAGCCCATTTCCCACAACTCATTGGCTGGATAAGGCTGCACCATTACGACCCTATAGCCTTTCTTTAGCACGTGTGTGTGTGTGTGTGTGTGTGTGTGTGTGTGTGTGTGTGTGTGTGTGTGCGTGTGTGTGTGTGTGTGTGTAGCAAAAAAAAAAAAAAAATCACGTGCACTTCCCTGGAATGAAGAAGTTATATGGTAAGAAGGACACTTGGTATTTATTGTTAATTAGCTTTGTTCAAGTTGTAACAGAGTTTGAAGAAACGCTTGTGAAAATAGTTCATTGTAATTAATTAATTTTCCCCTCTCGAATGATGGTGGGTGGGATAGGTGGGGATGGAGATGAGAGGGATGAGTGGGGATAGAGGTGGGAGGGATGAGTGGGGATAGAGGTGGGAGGGATGGGTGGGGGTGGTTGTGGGACGAGGAAGGGGTGAGAGGCTGCATCCTGACAAAAATAGGGATTGTATTTGGCCAGTATGAGTCGAGCGCAAGAACACACGAACTAAGCACGCCTTG
>NC_137038.1:6346003-6431003 GCF_032717465.1 Coenobita brevimanus
GAGTGTGTGGAACAGTTTTGTTATTTGGGAGACATGGTATGTGCTGGAGGTGGGGCTGGAGTGAGAAGTGGTTGGAAGTTCTGGGAGCTGTTGTCTCTCTGACATTGAGAGGGCTCCCCTTACGTGCTAAAGGATCTTTGTATGCAGCATGTGTTAGGAATGTAATACTGTATGGTAGTGAGACCTAGGCAATAAAGGAAGAGGATATTCGCAGGCTCAGTCGTACAGAAATGGCAATGATTAGGTGGATGTGCAGTGTGTCCCTCTGTGCAAGGCCTGGGAAGGATGGATTTACGATGGAAGAGTTCAGAGGTATAGGATGGGACTGGAGTGTATTGGTGTTGTGATGAGGAGAGGTAGATTGAGATGGTTTGGGCATGTTGAGAGGATGGGGGATGATAATTGGGTGCAGAAAGTGAGAAGCGTTAATATTGATGGTGGGGTTGCGAGGGGTAGACCGAAAAAGACGTGGGACGAGGTCATTAAGTGTGACCTCAGGGTTAAGGGACTGAACAGGGAGGCTGCCATAGATCGAGCAGCATGGAGAGCCGCCATTAGGTGACCAAGGCCGACGCATACAAGCATGTTGGACCCTTCAAAAACGAGACGTAACGAAACTAACACGCTCAGGGACCGAAGCAGTAACATTGAACAGATAGGGGGAAAAAAAAAAAACCGTACTCTTTTTAGTTGAACTTGGCCTAAATTTGGCATCTCTCCATCTTGAATCTCGAGTTGCACCAAAAGATTGGCACTCGAATATGATGCTACTGTATCACGAAGGGTCTATGGAAACGATGTGGAGATATAATATTGTCTTTTACTGCCACCGAGCTACGTGAAATAAGCTGCAAAAGGTGGAAAACCTGAGTCAAGTTAAGGTGAAAGAATAGTACGGTAGTAGTAGTAGTAGTAGTTGTTGTTGTTGTTGTTGTTGTTGTTGTTGACCTCAGGCTTATCTGGACGTAAACTTAATGGACTGCGGGCTGAAGCTGCCCTCCTCTTACAGTCCACCATCCTTCTTTTTGGGGGGTTAGGGAAGAAGCAGAGGCACGTTTGTATACTTGGGCAGTGAAGCAACACAGTTATAACGGTGCCACCACTTGAAGGCGTCCTTCTCCCACAACGTAATTACCAGCATTTTATGATTTACCCTTTAATGGTTGAGACAGCTCTAGGATTCCACTCTTTCCAATACCAGACGGCTTTATTCAGCTGAGAGTGAGTCATAGGAGCCTGAGAGTGAGTTATAGAAGCCTGAGTGTTAATACCGCCACCTAAACCCCTTCATGATCGAGACAACTTTAGTGGTTTATTTCAGGTGACGACAGACGATTTATTTACCCTGATAATAGCCTGAGAGTGTTAATCCAGCCATAAAACGATTTGCCAGTGTTTATTGACGGGTGTTTACTTGAGACGGTTTAAGTTGTTGTTATCACTTGGCCCTCTTAATTATTAAGCTTCGTCATAATTTATAAAGGGCGAAGCTAATTGTTTTCGTATTATTATTTTTCTTTGCACTTTTTTCTTATATCTTGATGATATTAAACACGAAGGTACCCTAGGGTAAGCCAAGTACTTGTGCCAAACATAAATGACCTTGACCTATTTATGAAGGTCATATACTCGTTTTGGCGTAAAAATTGCATATTTGAAATTGAAATATCTCAGAAACCAATTGGAATACAACTGTTTGGGTGAAAATCCTAATGTAAAAAAAAAAAAAGGACAATATTTTGCCATTTAAGCTAGTGGAAAATACTGAATTCACATCTGCTCAGTATTTTCTTTGTCGCACGTTTTCGAAAAAGCTGCAAAAGCTGTAAAGCTGTAACTCTACAGAATTATAGCTGTGGCCCCTTTTATTATTTGAAAGGAATATAGTTACAGTTAAGCATAGAGTTAGCCAGTTATTGAGACAAATGGAAAATGTACCCATGCATTCTTCCACACCTTTGTCTTCAGACCTTGTTGATATGACACAAGAAGCCACCTTAGGTCAATCTAAGTACATGTTCTAAATATGAATGACCTTAAACTACTTTTAAAGGTCACAGACTTGTTTATGATGCCAAAATTTCATATCATATATACCACAAATGGTTATGGCGAAGCTTCCTTATTGTGGCTACACGATACGCAAATAGGAAACTAGTTGTTGTTGTTGTTGTTGTTATTATTATTATTATTGTTATTATTGATGTTATTGTTGTTACTCTAGGCTTATCGAAACTTGTGCCCGGTGAACTGAAGGCTGAAGTATAAATCAGTTTACGTATTTTAATTGATATCCCGTTTTTTATGCATTTGTGACTCCAGGCTTACCTAAATGTGAACCCAGCGGACTGCAGGCTAACTTATAAAAGGAATCACGGGTGTTTTATGGCATAGGATTAGCCTGTTATTTATCTTGTGTCACTCTTATCTCTTATCGCGGCATAACTTACATGCTTTTGTTGGACGCTACGGAAATGATAACGCTGTGTGTGTGTGTGTGTGTGTGTGTGTGTGTGTGTGTGTGTGTGTGTGTGTGTGTGTGTGTGTGTGTGTATGTGTGTGTGTGTGTGTGTGTAACCCTACCAAACAACTTTCAGTCACTATAGTACCAGTGGTGTTTATTAAAGAATGAATATCTTTTTTTTTATATACCACTATACGTCTTTGGGCATAAATTCAGTGTACACCATTTGTAAGTAACTCAGTGGTATTTGCAGCGACCTGGACGAAAACATAACATCTTGGAATTGTGGTGTGGTGTGTATTCAGTATGGACGGTGGGAATTAGCGTCAGAGTGGTGACATGCGGTGTGTGTGCTACGTAAAGGACTGTTGGGCCTAAGGAACGGGCTGCTAAATCTGTGCCTTTAGTTCAGCACACACACACACACACACACACACACACACACACACACACACACACACACACACACACAGATAGGTAGGTAGGTAGGGAGAGAGAGAGAGAGAGAGAGAGAGAGAGAGAGAGAGAGAGAGAGATATTCTGCATATAATGCTTTAGAACCCTGTCGTATTCTGTTTATAGCTTTTCTAAATTCGACATAGTTTTGCGTCGGTAACATGCGAAAGGATGTTAAGGTGTAGTAGGCAGAATAAATCGATTAGGAAGAGATGTTACGGCGGCATCGAAAGCAAATATACTCGTTTTACTCCAACCTGGCCAAAAGATTTCCATCTCTCTCCATCTTGAATGCTAAGTTGTAACAGTAGATTATCACTAGAATATGATGCCAGTCACGAAGAAGTGCAATGAGATGTAGAGCTGTAGTACTGTCTTTTTCTGCCACGGAGCTACGTGAAATAAGCGAAATTACCAAAATCTGGACCAAGATAACTTGAAAGAACTATAGAGTTGTAGATAAAGAAGTTAAGTGCTATTATTCAGGTCATACCCAGTGATAATGTGATCGGTGCTATCGCGGAGTGGTGATGATAATGATAGTAGTGGTGATGGTGATGGTGGTGAGAGTGTTGGTGGTGATGGTGACGGTGTGGTGTGATGTGGTCATGGTGCTGGCGATGGTGGTGGTGGTAATGGTGATGGTGGTGTGGTCGTGGTGTGATGGTGGCGTTGGTGGTGGTGGTGGTGATAGTGGTGTGTTGTGTTGTGGTGTGGTGGTGGTGATAGTGGTGTGGTGTGTTGTGTGTGGTGGTGGTGGTATCTAAATCATGATCCATTTTTTATTAATCTCAGGACAGACTTTAATACTGAAGGGGTTAATGAAGGTTGGATCTAACTCCTTCCATAAGTCTCTCAGGGGCTGAAGAAAATCGTCTGTTGGTGCCAGTAAGACAATAAAACACGTCGTCGGGGTGAAGTAACTAACCCTTTCACTGCAGGTGGTGGAGAGGGTCGCCTTCATGTGGTGGTACTCGTAAAACCATGCGGCTCCACTGCCCAGTTTTACAAATATCCCTCAGCACCCTCTCTGTCCCATAACAGGAGGATGATGGACTGCTGGTGGAGGGTAACTTCAGCCTTCAGTCTACTGGGTTTAGATTTCAGATGAACCTGTGGCTACAACAACAACTATCATCACTACTGCTGCTATTACCAGGGACTATCCTAAGCTTAATAATTTCATCTGATATAGTTCTTGTACCTTAAAATGGCCTAGATTTTCGTTCTTTTTCAGCTTATTTCGTGATTCAGAGGTAAAAAACAAAAGACAGTAATAAGGTTGTTCATCCTTTCCATTAGCACTTCTCTGTGACTGGCACCATAAAATTATAGTGGTATCTCAAGACGGCAATATTAGACCAGGTTAATGTAAGAAGAGTATAGGAGCATATATGAATAGTGAATATAGCTCATCTTAGTCATGGGAATAATTACAGTGTCTTAATTTTGATTTTTATTATTATTCTTTTTGTAACTCTGGGTATAGACTTGATTGCCCGTTCCTTAAGGCGCAGCATTCCACACCTTTACATCATGTTTTTATTTCTTGCGTCCACTTTGTCTATTTACCAGTACGTGATCATATTCACTGTATTCAGATAATTGTTCTGTTCTTACATTTATTCTGCTTAACTCATAAATACAAACTACTTAATTTTATATTAGAGAGAGAACTTGGTAGGTAAATAGATGTCGATAGATAATGTTTAGGTAGCACTGATGTCCACAGATCTTTATTCAGCATACATCATCATAGGATACAAGAGAATGTGTTTAGACTGTACGAGTATATCCTATACCTTGTGTTCCTCATATGTGGCACTCAGCCACACCCCATACCCTCTCACTGTGGTACGCCTTTGTTGAGAGTCGTCTATAGAGAGGATTGAGGGCGGATGGTGGGTTTTTGGTGTATTTTTAATCAGTAATGCTCTAATAAAGGCAGAGGAGCTGGATTAATCTGATAATCATCGGTCTTGCTATAATTACCCAGTATACTAGTGAACTTTGATAGCAATCTCTGCTTCTGAAAACTCTGAGTTAAATAATAATCAACGTCATCCCGATCACCGTTGACATGAATTACAATATATCCAGCTATGTCCTACATCAGTGACCCTAGCAGCTGAGTTCAGATACTTTCCACCAATTAGGACTGATGTGATGATAATATTATTTTTCCCCTAAAATGTGGTCTTTTTCTGTTCCAGGATATAGAGGCCAGTCCCAACCCCGGTCCCCGCCTATCCCGGCCCCAGACTACCGACCGTCCCAGCGCCCCCAGCAGGCATCTGGAGACAGGTATGGCCGACCCCCAAATCCCGGGCACCACAGGCCTCGCGAACCCTACCTTGGGGGCAGTCGCCAGGACAACGGGTATCCTGCAAATGGTCCGGGCAAAGGTTACAGCAAGGACAGTCGCCTGGAACAGGACTTCAACAGATATCCAAAAGACAGTCGGCAGGCATACAGACCAAGTGATCCTAAGTATGGCAAGCCTGGTCAGTCGGGGTACAAGCCAAATGATTCTTACGACTCGTTCATCAAATCACCACATGTCAATAGGAGCGCCAGCCGGGTAGGAAGAGAGGAACCGCAGATCACCAGTCAACACAGAGCCAGGAGAGTTCAGGAGGGGAATGGGAATGGCGAGCCTAAGGAACCACGGAGCTGGCTAGAGTACCTGAATGGTGAGCAGAGCCAAGGGTACCCGGACCATATAGTGTGGAGAAGACGTAATCCTAGTGGACATGATGAGAAAGGACCGCAGCCAGTGGGACAACACGGGTACGAAGACAGAGGCAGAACGCAGCACCCCGGAACCAGATCCATAGATTACCCAGGTAACGAAAGACTTCCTGGATATGTAAACCAGGGCAGACCGATGGACAGACCCAGGCCACCGTTCGATGACCGGGGCAGGCCAATGGAGAGACCCAAACCAGGTTTTGATGACCAGGGAAGGCCCATGCAGTACATGGGTCAGCACAGGCCACCTCAGTATGCGCAAGACCCGATGCCTGCACAGTTCATGAATGAACCTCTTCCTGTACCATACGCACCTGAGCCTCGACGTGCCCCTTTCCCAGAGAGGGGTATGCCTGAACATTATGTTGACCAGGATGGACCGCCTTATTTTATGGACCATGACAGACCTCGGTATGTGCAATACCCTCCGAATGGCCACCAGGGTAGATCTATGCATGGATCACCTCAATACATGGATCAAAGTAGGCCTGGTTATGTGGGCCAGGATTATGTAGGTCAGGGTAGGCCTCCTTATATGGATCAAGGCAAGCCTCCATATGTGGATCAAGGTAGACCTGGTCCCTATATAGACCATGACTGGCCTATGCAGTACGCTGATGACATGGGACCACCTCAGTACAGGGATGAACCCATGCATCACTTGGACCAGGGCGGGCCACCTCACTACATGGATGAACCCCAGCCACTGCCCTACCCAGATCTAGACGGACAGCCACAGTACGTGGACCAGGGTGGACCAAGGTACTATCCTGAGGAGCCGAGGCCAGTGTACTATGACTAAGAGACGCCCATGGATGAAGGGTACCCAGGCCCACGAATACAGTATGGGCAGCAGGGAATGCCTGCAGTTTGCTAGGAGGATGGAAATGACAAATGAGTCAGCAGTTGAGACAGACAATAGTGATGAGATACAGACTTAACGTCTTCATTTCCATGATGTATACTTTATTCTTGATGGCTCAAGGCAATTTTATTTACTTCAAGAGCGACTTTTCGAACCGGGTGGAGGGACGGTACCTATAGCTTACACTTAAGGATTATCGATAGAGCAGAATACATTACCAGATTCAAGTGGTCAGAAAATGTCGTTTACAGAGTTACAGCTGAGAAGAAGACAAATGCAATTAGAAATTATATATATATATATATATATATATATATATATATATATATATATATATATATATATATATATATATATATATATATATATATATATATGTAATTATCTGAATACCCGTATCTCTGTCTCTCTCTCTCAATATATATGTATTATTTGTATTATGTAACTATCTATATCTTTGTTTACCTATCTGTCATATATATATATATATATATATATATATATATATATATATATATATATATATATATATATATATATATCTGTCTGTCAATATATATATTATTTATAATATGTATGTAACTGTCAACTCGTATATCTCTACTTCTCTCTCTCTCTCTCTCTCTGTATGTATGTATGTATTAACTGTAGTTACAGGAAAGCAGTATATACGTTGGTGGTTAAAAACAGCTTCAGCATACATAAAAACACTGCATAAAACGCTGGTCCGTTATTTTACGAGTAGGTGGCATAAGGGGCTTTGTAACACCTCTTCCTGAGCGATTTATTTTGCGTACTACACCTTAACATTATTTTCAGCGTTATTTACATCGTTTTAATATCGACACAGTTTGAATCAAGAACTGATAAGAGGTGTAACGTGCTGAATAAATCGGTAAGAAAGAGGTGTGGCGAAATCTGCAGAGGTACTTCATGTACAGTACTGTATCATCAGTGGCCAGCCAAAGCATACGGTGGGGAGGGGACCCATTGACACGCACGCCTATTACATGCATTATTATTATTTTTTTTTTATCCACCCTCAGTATGAGCATAAATAATTTGAGCATGAAAAGAACAAAATATAAACAGTTGCCTAACCAATTATGACACTGACGTAGGTAGCTTAATGCTGTATCCGTGTGATGTCCCGCCACTTCATTTTTGATGTATTCTTAGCTGGTTTTAATGAGATTTTTTTTTTTTTTTTTTTAGAGTAGTTTTATACAGATTTTTTGGTAGAGTTTTTCGCTGCTGGACTTAGATACGGGCTTTTTTAACCCCTTCAATTCGAAGACATCGTGCTATTTTACTCCTGCTACCTACTGACGATGTTTTAAACAGCAGCAGTAGTAGTAGCAGCAGCAGTAGCAGTAGTAGTGGTAGTAGTACTAGTAGTAGTACCGTAGTAGTAGTAGTAGCAGTAGCACAAGCAGCAGCAGCCCCAGATTCATTTGAAACGTAAATCTGGTGGACTGCAGACTGACCTTGAGCTGTAGGAGTTCAGCACATCCATCACTAACCCTTCCACTACAAGACATATGCCCTGACCTGTATTAAATTACCTGGTGGTAGCAAGAACGGAATGTAATATGTTGTGTTGAACGGGTGGTGATCATGTACTGTTTATAATCTGTGAATCCTAACTGAAGTACAGTACAGCCAATCACAAAAGTTCGCCTGCTATTTTACTGCGTCAGGACAGCAAAACAAGTTCCTCCCAGCAGGAGTTGAAATATTAGGCAAACTTTTGTCTCCGACTGCATCTTCCAATAAGTATATACATACGTGCATAAATCAACACCTACAAACCATAACAACAAATAACGTTCATACCACTGAGCTCTACAGTATGGAGGGACCATCTCCTCAGCGGGAGTGTGACTGGCCGCGACAGTGAAACACCCGCACTCGTCGCCTCCACCATGGTAATGCAGCTGGAACACCTCTTTTTTTTTTTTTTTTTTTTTTTTTTTTTTTTCCGAGGCAAGGAAGAAGGAACCAAAGGCCAGGAGCCTGCAAAACGTTCCTTTCTCTTTCTGTTTCGGTGTTGCTTACATAAGCTGAGCAATGGGCCGTGGCACTATATTTTATCTGCGCAGTGGACCATGGCACTATATTTTCCGAATTCCACGGCTGATGTCTTGTGTAGTGCATAAACATCATCAGCTCCGCCCTCGGGCCGCCCCTGGCGGCGGGTACAAAAATACGCGGCGCTACCCATGAGCAAGCCCCTCCTTCACATGATAGAGCTCAGTTCATACCCATAAATACTAATCAGGTATGTAGTATATGAATTAGCCTAACTTATGGACTAATTGCTGTAATCCTTATAATGTTAGTTGCAGTTTGTGTATAGTATACACAGTATAGCCTACCTTTGCTTTCATTCTTGTAGCTGTCAAGTACTTCCCAGTCAAGTTACACTTAATATTGATGACAATACGATAATAATAAAAACGTTATAACAGATGACTCTTATGGAGACTTGTTTGCCCTAGATGGTTAGGAAGCTTTTTGGAGAGCCCCTGAATATATTGCTTAAGAGTAGTAGTAATGTAGCATTTGCAGTAGTAGTGGTGATGGTGGTGGTGGTGATGATGATAGTAGTAGTAGTAATAGTAACCCCTGGCTTATCTGAAATGTGAACCCAGTGGATTGCAGGCTTGAGTTGCCCCTTTGCAGTCCATCCTCCTTTCCGGGGGATGGGGATGCAGTTGAGGGACGTTTACAGTATACTTCCAGGCAGTTTACCCTTCCGGTTATATCGGTTCCACTACATGGCGTCTTTCTCCACCAGTACTCTATTACATTGCCACTATTATTCAAAGGTCAATACTTGCTAGGGAGTGCTGTGAAGTGGTTTTGGAGATAATGTAATAGCACTTCCTAAGTGATTTATTCTGCCGAGTATTGACAAACTATGTCGTTATTAAAACGATCAGTACAGAAGAATGTTAACGTGCAATAAGCAAAATTAGTCACTAAGGAAGAGGTGCTACGAAGCCACCCATGATATCTAGAATATGCCCTCCTCACGAGAGAGAGAGAGAGAGAAAAAAAAATCTTCCCATATTTCTTGTTCCTTCTACAGAAGTCATGATTATGACGAGGAATTGATCGAAAGTTTGGTCCCTGGTTTGTGTGACTGTTTTGCAGGAAGAACTAGGGTAGTTTTAGAGTTGGGACGATGATTCACAATATACAGTAGCAGGTTAATTTTCATCTGACAGAACTGGGCCCCTCACGGTTTGAATACGAAGTCGTAAATTGCATGCAGTTTGAAGAGCCTTAACCATGAGGTAAGAATGAGTCAACTTGGTTATCAGACAAATCAGGTCTCTATTCTGACTACATTTGACAATCATGAGCTAAAAGGGGGTTATTAATTTTTGTCAAATGAAAGCAAACAGCATCAGTTTCGTGTGGTAGGGAAGGTTTGTGTTTGTGTAATGCTACTATTCCACACAGATCACGAATCCGACGAATCGCCACGAATTGATAAATTTTATAAATCGTGAGGAATCGTAGATTTTTGCAAATATATGGTCGGGATCTTGACGCTGTACGATTCAGTTACGAATTTGTTAAGATAGACTTAGGAATATTCGTGGGATTCTGTTCGAATCGGCGGGAACCGCACGAATATTGTTAAGAAATAACTACGATTTGCAAGAATCGCTTAAGAATACTTCAGGAATGTTAGGATTCAGTTAAGAATAAGCTACGAATCTGCCGAATGCACCTACGATTCTGGTACGATTATCATTTAAATCGTGACTATTCTTGAAAATTCGTGGAATTTTCCCTCAAGACAGGTATAAAAAGCCCTTCACCCCTGCTTGGGCATCAGTTCCAAAATGGACTGCCAACGTTGAGCAGCTGTAGTACTGGCCCTGGAACTGGAGTATGAACACCAGCTGGTGATAAATAGAAGAAGACTGGTTCGAAGAAGAAGGAGAAAGGCCCCCAGGTGGTGGGTTAGACCATGGCTGACACCAGCTAGAAGACTAGAGTATGGGCACTACAATAGACTGATGCAGGAGCTGAGGGTGGAAGATGAGAATGCCTTTGCCAACTATGTGAGAATGCCACCCCACCTGTTTGGTGAGCTACTCAACAGGATTGGCCCATTCATCCAGAGGAGGGATACCCACATGAGACCAGCCCTAGATGCCGGAATGAAGCTGTCCATGACCCTGAGACATCTGGCTACAGGAGACCGGCACCATACCCTCCAGTATACTTCAGATGTGGCTACAGCACAGTGGTATGCAGTGTGCAGGAAGTCTGTCAGGCCATCATACAGGAGCTGAAGGATGAAGTCATGCCACTGCCAAGGACCCAGGAGGACTGGAAGGCCATTGCCCAGCAGTTCCAAGACCGGTGGAATGTTCCTAATGCCCTGGGGACCTTGGATGGCAAGCACATTGCCCTCAGGAAGCCACACAACTCAGGCAGTCTTCTACAATTACAAAGGCTTCTTCTCCGTGGTCCTCCTTGCCCTAATGGATGCAGACTACAAGTTCATCTGGATAGACACTGGTGGAGAAGGTCATCAATCCGACAGACAGCTGTTTGGTGCTTCAGAACTGATGGAGTGCATTGAGGACAACACCATGAACTTTCCTGACAGTGATCCTATGCCCTACGATGACAGAGACACACCCTACTTCATCCTGGGAGATGATGCTTTCCCCCTCAGAACTTTCCTCATGAAACCCAATGGCAGGAGGGGTCTGGACAATGAGATGATGGTGGCCAACTACAGAATTTCCAGGTGCAGACGTGTGGTGGAGAATGGTTTCGGAATAATGGCCAACAGATTCAGATGCTTCCTGGACACCCTGGAACAAGGACCTGAAGTAGTGCGGTTACTGGTGGAGACAGGAGTCCTGCTCCACAACTTACTGAGGATCAGGTTCCCTGCCATTGGAAATGCTGAGGTGGACCGGGAGGATGAGGACCACATCATCCCCGGTGCCTGGAGGGCAGAACAACAGTTGAAGGAGATGCCCCAGGCACCCTACAGAGATAATCGTGTGGGCAAAGTGATGAGGGACTATCTTAAGGCCTATTTTAACAGTGAAGCAGGTTCAGTTCCATGGCAAGAGAGACTAGCAGGAGTGAATGTTATTTGAATGATGACTGTTGATATTTTGATGTTAAGTGATTGTTTTTGCCAATAAAATGGAGAAACTAAAGTGCTTGTTTTTGGGAATAAAATGTAATAAGAAACTAAATAAAAAAAAAAGTATACTTTTTTTTATTATTTTGGTTTTTTGTTTTGGTTTTTTATTTTTTTATTTTTTTTTCCTTATTTCTTATTTTTTTTTTTTTTTTTTCCAAGGGCAGAGGAGAGATTTGGATTAGCAGTTAGGGGGTACAATGGCCCTGAGTGGGCCTAGCTCACCTGGGAATCCCCACATTTATAAAATAAAACTCAAAGACAAATACTTATCTAACATGTTTATTACATTCACATCATATATTATCATATCACATATCATATCATATCATAACATATATCATATATCATCACATCATATACAAAAACATACAAACAAACAAACATCACTAACACAGTCTGTCAGTAGCACACAGTCTAAGGGGTGGACAGTGTGTCACGCTGAGTGGTTGTCACCGAGGTCGAGGTCACTGGGACCGGAGTGACTACTGGTGTGGATTCCATGGGGCCCATGTCCCTAAGTATGTCTGACAGGTTGAAGGACACATCCGCCTGGGACAGAGGGGAACTGGAGGACCTCCGGGGCTGCTGGCTCTCTGCAGGAGGCGCTTGGGTGGTGCAGGTTGCTAGATGAGAGGTCCTCTGACGGGCCAGTTCCTGTTGGCTGGGGGACTGGCTGTACCCTGGGAACTGGCTGTTGACCCAGGCTGCATCCTGCGACTGCCACACTGATGACGCCGGGTTGATGGGTCTGGACTGCCACTTGGAGGGGTCTGGCTGCCACTGTTGGTACTGTCGAGGAGGTGCTGGTGCTGGAGTCGGCATCACACTTGGACCAGGGGCTGGCTGCGAGGAGAAGGTTGCTGCTGGTGCTGGTCTTCCTGCAGCTTGCAGATCTGCCTGCTTCTCAGCGTTGTACAGAAGGTCAAACATGGCCTTCTGTACGTCACGGTATATGGCCTGGGGCAGGTTTTGGAAAGCATGCCCAAGGTACTTGGCAAACTTTAACATCTCTGGGTGGGGGACCTCGGGCACAGCAGGGGCTTGCAATATCTGCAGCAACTTCTCCTGGCGGTCCTTGCAGCTGTGCAGCTCCTCATCCAGGGTTTCGGCCTTTCCTGCTGCTGGACGCCGTCACATTCGAGCTCACAGTGGAGGGTGTGGTGGTCTCTGGAAGCTGGGGCTCCTCTTCCTGGGACGGCTCCTCAACCTGGCTGGTGGTGGCGCTACCCCGGAAGCTCTGCACTGTGCGGCGGGTGACTTGTCCAATGTGGAGCAGCAGGAATTGGAACCTCTCCCAGATCCATTGTTGGCGCTCAGTCATTTCAACAGCTTCCTGGCCACTCTTCTTCCTTCTCAGCTTCTCTGTCAGGTTGGATAATACCCTGGCCTTCTTCGACTTTGCCTGGGAACCTGCTGCTTCATCATCAGCATCACGCACAGACTCAGCAGCCCCTGACTCTGCTGTTGAGTTTGCCACATCCTCCTCCTGCACTTCTGGAACTGGTGCTTCTGCAGGTGGAGGGGTAGGTACTCTGGTAGGGCTGCTGCCTTCTCTGCCTTCTTCTCCTTCTTCCCTGGTTCTCTTGGTAACCTTCCCTCGCCACTTGCTCTTCCCTCTGGCTGCAAGTCTTGGCATATTGCTTGATTCGTGATCTGTCTCGGTTGAATCGTCAGGAATAAATGACCAGAAGCCAATAGTGAATCCATTATATACCCAAGTCGCCCGGATTCGGATCTGATTCGTGATTGGTTCGTGGGAATCGTTGCGAATTCGTACCTGATTCTTACCCTATCGTGAAGTCGTAGATAGTTCTTAATTGTTTCGTTGTTGCTTCGGCGTGTATTCGTGGCATTCTTGACAGATTCGTAGCCGATTCGTGGTCAAGACACTGCTTCACGATTCCCAGAATGAGTTAAGGCCCTCTCCCACTTCGGCGAAAGTGTGGAAGATAAAGTCACGATGTGTCAAAAATCCCTAATCGTGGGTATTCGTGATCAAAATCTTGTCCATTCGTGGCATGGCGCCGATACGTCGCACGAGGTGGAAATTTGTCGTGGGGGACCACGACGTTTTCATGCTGCATGAAAACGTCGTGGCCCTCCACGATTTTGTAAAATTTCGCAGATTAGTCGTAAACAACAAGGCGACGCCTCGGCAACGTCGGCGATTACCCTGCGTATAAACCGCGTATGATCTCCGACATCGGCGAGGCGTCGGCGGTGAAAAAAAACGTTGAGATGTCATACGGTCATACGGCGAAGCGTCGGCAATATATCGGCGATGCATCGGTGAGGTTAATACGACATAGCCTACGTAAACCGTACGATATGTACCGGGTTGTGCGACAGTAATATTTCATCTTATGAATGTCGGTGATATATCGCCGACATTTCGCGGATGAACCGTCGATTAATCGCCTTAAATACGCCGATGACGGCGAGGCACCTGCGATGGCCTCGGCGTTTTGTCTGCGAGGTGCGTGCGATGCATTCGCCGACACATCGACGATACATCGTCGACAGCACACCGCCGTTGTACCTTTATCGCCGTTGAGTTGCCATAAAAAACCGTTAAAATTTGAATTTAGAATAATGCTTGTGCATTACGCCGACATATCAGCGATATGTCGGCTACTAGTCGCCAGTTATATCGTATACTCCGCCGAGGTTTCGGCGTTTTGTCGTACTGGTGTCGCCGGTATTACGCCGACACCACGCTTCTTGGTCAGAATCGTCGACACATCACCGACTTCAGCCACGATTTTCATCGTGCCTATTTACGCCGAAGTGGGAGAGGGCCTTTAAGAATACATAGGAATGCCTACGAATCGATTAGGAATCGGTTACGATACCTAAGAATGCACTACGAATTTGTTAAGAATTAACTAAGATTTTTTGGATTCGGGAGTTCTGGACCAAAATTTTGAACAGCTCAAAACTTTTGCCCCGAATTCCAGGTGGCTCAGGAATTGCATGAACTGACTAAGGATAAATATGAATCAGTTACGAACTTCAGGAACTTAATACGATTCAACTAAGAATCCCGGAATTTGTCAATTCGTGGAATTCGTAGCCTGTGTGGAACAGTGCTAGAAGTATGCCTGTTCCAGTACTCATTTTAACATTACCCATACTTTTCTTCTTTAGCAGCAACAGAAAATGATAATAATACGACTTTACATCCTTCTCATACCACATCGCTAATGCATATTGTTGATTTATTGCAATAACTCTGCTCTCCAGCTGGATTGATGGCAATATTATTCCAGGTTTAAGTGAACACATTATAATTACCGTCACACATAATAATTTTCTCCACCCTCACCCCAGATACCATACAAAATAACTAAAATCCTGTCCATTGAGAGGTGACGCCATCTATATGCATGGCGCCAAACACAATAGAAAACATAAGATGGGTTACTCTTGTATTTCATTTTTCGCCATGAATCTTTTCGAACACAACCGTAGCACCATCAATGATATCCTTATATCGACCACTGTATAGCACTTGGTTTAATATGGGTGCTGGAGAGGGACCCCTTCATGTGGTGGCACCAAAACAATCGGGCAGCTTACTCATGTCCGTCTGGTCTCCCTGTCCCTCGATAGAAGGATGGTGGAATGCAGAACAGGGGTAGCTTAAGTCTGCAGTCCACTGGGTTCACATTCAGATGAACCTTGAGCTACAACAACAACAACTACTACTACTACTGTTTGGTAAGCATTTGTACTTTTGCCCCTTGAGTTCTGACAGCATCCACATCTGCAGTTAACTGGGAGTGAGAGTCTGTGAGAATGTTGATGGAAAAGGGTGCTTGAGAGAGTTGCTGAGAATGTTTAGGTACTGACAGTGTGTGTGAATATGAAAGTTAATGTGAAAAATAATCTTGAGTGGGTGGAAGAATGAGATTGTGTGTTTATGATCGAGTAGGTGTGTGTGTGTGTGTGTGTGTGTGTGTGTGATTGTGTGAGAGAGAGAGAGAGAGAGAGAGAGAGAGAGAGAGAGAACAATAATCAAAAGTACAAGAAAACACAATCTGAGAATAACTTACCTCCCGCCACTTCATGTTCCGTCCATCCTTCAACTAATTCTTTATTACCCCGACAGGAGAGTAAGGACCCGGGGCTATCTCCTTAGTCCAGATATGTAAGATGCGTGGCCAGTCGCTCGTCGCAGAACGGCAGTGTGCGAAGTAAACCCCAACCCATCCTCGTGTTTAAACCTTCATGGATCACATCACTGACTACTGAGCCCAGAAGTTCTTGATTCTAAGCCTTGATCCAGATTTGTTTTTATGCAAGGAAGAACAACCTCTCTCTCTCTCTCTCTCTCTCTCTCTCTCTCTCTCTCTCTCTCTATATATATATATATATATATATATATATATATATATATATATATATATATATATATACAGTATATATATATTTTCGATGCTCATGAGCATCCCCTTGATCACCGGCTGCAGGTCCTGATCCTCCATATCTGACTTTCCCAGGCCAATCCCAACAGCAACTACATCCCTCATCATTGTATTTTTATATAATTTCTTAGGTTATCCCTAGCTGGCAACACTGCTGTTCAGGGTTAAGGGTCACATGGTCACTATTTCCATATATGCGTCCGGGTTGGTACTGGATCGTGTAATTGTGCTGGTCCAGTTTCCTAGTCCACTAAACCAGTTGTCATTCCAGATTTTTCAGGGTGTCCAGCCTCCTCATTGCAGTGTGATCAGTCTTCATGGTGAAATTAAACCCATATAGGCCCATTTTAAAACAAACTTCATCATAGACGAAAACGTCTTTCCTGATTTTTTTTTAATTACCAATATATAGTTTACTGTTGCAATCAGCCATTATAGCTCCCCAATGTTTTTCTTCGTCTGAGACAATATACCACTAGTGCCATCATATCACTAGTGCCTGCGCTTGAGTTGTGTTGGATGTGGATATAGCCTCGTCTTCACCATCTTTGTGCCTCAGGTACTAAACTTCCGGAACATGTAGCATTTGGCCGGACTTATCTTACTGTGTACAACTTGTAACCAACTGGACACTTCTGATAGCCTTTCCATTAGATGTGGCAGTCTCCCACTTTTTTTTTTTTTTTTTTCCCCCTGAGCCTTCTGTATGAGGCATCAATAGGTAGCTCGTGCAGTATACAAAACCGAATACCATAGACTTGAACTGCCAAAACACCTGACCTTAAGCAAATGCTATCTTATTGCCTTCTGCAGTCATTTTGATTTGATGATACCCAGCCTTCATCTCAAGTACTGTGAACCACTTGCCAGCTGCCAAAGCATCCAGTTGTCGTCGATTCTTGAGAAGAAGGATTCCTCCAATGTCACATCATTGAAGGTCTGGTAGTTCTATCCAAACCTGTCCCTCTTAAGACAACTCCTGATGTCCACGGAGTGCTGAACTTCTTGTCCACTCTTTGGCCGATGAAGTCCACTATCCTCTCCATTTTCTAAAGAATGATTTCATCCAGCAGTGATTTTCGGTGTCAGTGTCCGCATACATCAGTAGTAGCTTTAGCTGAACTACTTGCGAATCATGCAAACATTGAAAACTCTGGCAAATAAGTCTTGTTGATGTAGCAGCAGTTTCTCCTGCTTGACCACACTTGCAAACCCTTGGCTGTTGTCTATGGTCGATCTTTTGGTACAGCCTCATTGCCGCTCCTTGTTGTATTTTCTTGATTAGAGGGAAATTGACCATAATCTTGATCTTGGTGAATGGCAGTAGAGTATGCAGTATCACTGGTATTTCTGCTGTGGATGGGTTGACGCTTGTTCGTCCCACCGTCACTCCATCCTCTACATGAGCGCTGATCGGATTCCATCACTATTACAGAGGTACACAGGGCAAAGTTCACGCATCTTAAGGGATATCTACTGTCCCCAAAGCAGTAGAATTTATAGGTTTTACTGACTTCACTGGCACAAGACTCGCTTTAACCTTCATCGGCAACGAGTCAAGGTCCAGCTGGTCCTTATGAGGTAGTAGGTAGGCCAGTCCTAGGATGCCAGGGTTTTACGTAACCGTCAAAATATAAAGACGTACGGGTATAGTTCTTTCACCTCAAATTGGCCAGAATTTCGTCATATCGCTGCATATTTCGCCAACTTCATTGGCAGCAAAGACAATTCTACTACTGTACACCCTTTCCATAATACTTCTTCATGACTAGCATCATATTCTAGTTTTAATCTATTGATACAAGTAAGCACTCGATACAAAGATGGGAGCTTCTGGCCAAGTTAGTGTAAAAAGAGTAATAGTGTCTTCGCCCTCTCTGTTTGATGTCCCTGACCCTTCCAGACAATGTTCTTCACGTATTAGGTAGATTCCCATTGCCGCAGCCAATTTGTCGCTTCCCATTAGTCTACGTGGTTACTTTCTAAGCGGCTTTTGAAATTCCGGTGGCTTTTGAGATTTCGTAATAGGCCTATATGATATTTATTCTGAACATTACAGCTATTATCGTCTCGTGTTCCCTGTAGTTATGAGACAGGAATGAGTCTCCTTAATTACAAGTCAAATTATCCCTCAGTCTCACTACATTTGACCTCATCTGAGCTAGACAGATTTGGGAGCTTCATCGAGTTTGAAACAAATAAGTACTAAACATACTGGAACTTCAAGGCCCTAATATAGGCCTGGCTAAAATCTTTGGACGTGAAGCGGGGACTTCAGGGTCCTACTATGGGTTTTTGCTACAGACGCTAAAATCTGTCTGAGTGAAGTACATTGTTTCCTAGAAGCGTCAGTGGATGGCAGAGGGACAGGGCCGCTCCTTGAAATGCTCCCACATCTAAATAACCACATACGGGCCGACAAAAGTCAGTCACAAAGCTGTAACTATCATCAGTGGGCATCGTATGTCAGCGAGGTCCTTCAGTCTGCACATTGTTTATGGTGGCTCTGCTGCATCGTGGGGTTCTGTTGAAACAGGTTGGACTTTAGCAGGCATGTGTTGTCAATTATCAAGTAGTGAGAATCTTCGCTTTTTATTCTGGTTTGGACGTCGGTATAAGAGCTCACTGTGTGCTGTAAAATATAACATTAAATATATGCCACTACAAGATTGTTATATATATATATATATATATATATATATATATATATATATATATATATATATATATATATATAAAAGGTTTAAGTTCGTCTGAAGGATCAAGATTATCTGGATCTGCGTCCACACTAAGAATCGTTTTAAAAGTAGTTGGGCTCCTCCACTCCTTGAATGTGGCCATCATAAGTTAGTCCTTTTCCTGAATTAATAAACCTGGGGTAGAGAGCGGCATTAACTAAACATTTGTGCAATGTTAACAAAATAATCTGCTGAGTTAAACCTCCCTCGCCCCCATAGCCACTCCCAGGCTGTGTTGATGCTGATGATGGTGCTCGCTTGTTTACCTTCCACCATTTTAACGGAACAACATTTTCACTTCATTTGGTATTGATCTCTGGGTTCAACCAATCTGGAAATATTAGCTGTGTATTTACTTACACAGAAGATAATTGTTTATTACTTTTTTGTGTTTACAATAATTTTCTAACTTACCGCACCCAGCAGTAATACCAACTGTCATCGGTCAGACAACATTATGGCAATTTTAATCTGTTTACAAAATATAAAAATCTGGTAAATACAGAAACATCTCATGTTTCAAATACCATAAATACTTCATATAATTTGCCAATTATGAGGGAAAGTGAACTTGACAGAAACTTCAAAGCTTCATGTTGGCATTCCTGTTTAAATTCAGTGATGAGGGGTCCGCGATTGTTCACGGATAAATGTGCTTTTACTTACTCCAGTCACACCAAAAAGGAAAATTAAATTGTACAGAATAATAAGAAATAAAGTGTGCTTGAGAACTAATGGTAATCTTTATTGAAGATAGTACAATGGAAGCGAAGTGAGTCTTTCCTCCATAATTGTTCCTGTATGTTGCTTCTGCTGGCTGTGTGTTTTGTAAGGAGACAGATCGCCATTTGTCCTGGGTGCGGGTGGGCTGAGCTCCCTTTTCCTGGATATATCGTCTCCGTGGGGCGTTTTAAGGTGCTGGGCTTGTGATCAGTGATGAAGGAGAGTGTGCAGTGTGTGTAGAGATGCGAGTTATGTAGAAAAGTAGCCAAATTGATGAGCAGTGTCCAAGATTTGTCCGGGGCAAAATGGCTCAGTCTGTGAACTGTAGCTTGGATGACATCGACCTTAATGCTCTGAAGGTAAGGCACATTTTTACCAGAAATTGTAAATTTTAGGAGTAAAAAATGTAGTTTTTAGGCCGATTGTGCTTATGTGTGCTAATGAAGTGCGTAGACGGGACTGAAGTTGTCTTTATGTTGTCAGTTGTCAAGACTGGAATGACAGGCAAGCCTGTTGTTCTCACGAGGCACGAATTTTCACATATATTACCAGTCTATGGATTTTCCTGCGGTTTCTTTTGCTCCATTGAATCATTTGCATAGACTTTTTATAGACGATTCCAATTAATTGTAATTATCTGAGGAAAGACATGGTGGAAATGTTCAGGGTTGTGAACTAAAGGTGTTTTGTTCATCCACGAATCGTCTGTCAGGAAGGATCATGTGTTCAAGGTGGATGAATTTTACTGCTTGATATGTTGTGTGATATGTAGTGTAGATATTTAGATACTAAGTCCTGTATACATTGGAAGTTGATGAGTTCAGGTAGGCCTATAGTTTTGTATATGCTTATTACGTTACATTGTACCAATATGTAAGGAAATAGGTGATGAAAGTATATAGTAGGATTAAGCACACTATTGGTTATTGTTAATTGAGAAATAAATTAAACTTTGTTCAGTAAGATGCTTAAATTTTGCAGTCATGACCTGTATTTTCTTTCACGGGACCCATTAAAGAGAAGAATGTTGGAATGTGTAAGAAGGGATGTAAAATGGATATACGTGTAAGTAACTGATACAGAATTATGGAAGAAAAACTTGATTGTGGGGAATAGAGAGAAAGAGTAGAAACAAAAAATTAAAAAGAAAAATTTTTAAATGGAAATTTAGTTGGCCATTCTAGTTAGAGATGACATCATAGTGTAGACAGCATCATGAGAAGGACCTTTTAAATTGGGTTCATTATATATATATATATATATATATATATATCTATATATATATATATATATATATTCATCATTCATTCATTGCCAGACGCCATGTACCCAAACGGGGTGGCCAAGGGCTTAGAGTTAATTGTTTTATATATATATATATATATATATATATATATATATATATATATACACCCACACACACACCAGTACCATATATAATTATGTATACAGTATATAAAATTCCCCTTAATCTTTTTAACTCCTACCACTATTTTTTCTTTTTTTTTTCGGGGGGGGGGGAGGGAGGGTTAACTCAGACTACTTATTTTACTTATTTGAGAACTTCAGTCCTTAATTATCCATATATTCTTGCATCTGGAATTATACCCACAATTCTCTTATCTTTATAGCCATCTCCAGTTTGTCTGGATTATACAAAACAGTGACAGGATGTTCTTTCTCCCTAAATATATGCACATTAAAATGCTAGAAAGACAGGTTCTAGCTGTGGGGGGCCATCACCCATAATTCGCATTCAATCTTCTACAACAAATCTAGTACGGTACGGTATAGGTTTAAGTGCTGCTGTCTATCAGTCAACAGCCAGACACCACAATATGGGAATGAAAGAGAAGAGTAGGAATATTATACAAATGGGATCTAACAACCATGAAAACCATGGCCTTCAGTTTTAACCATGATGTCCTTCAGAGGGACATTAACCTTCTGAGTCTGAGGACATTTTAAATTCTTTCTTACATTGGACAGTAGGCAAAGTACATGAAACCTTCATTAATCTGTTCAGAACTGGTTGGAATGGTTCTTTTCTTGTGTCGAATAAGATTGATGTAAGCTAGAACAAGTTGAATTGGATGTCCTTGGGCAGAAGGGGTTATCAGGTAAGAGAAGCAAAGTGTAAATGCACATGGGCCTAACTGTGATGTTATTTAGCTATATAAATCTTAACCCAACCCAAGGTGCCGCCTAACATACCAGTAGACTATGACAACATAGTCACTTGCACCATTGGGGGATTTATGGATACTGTACTGTACATAATTAAATTAAAATTAGTAGCTAAATAGGTTTAGGAGAGAGCTGCACATCTGCAAAACACTATATGTCGCACTTTTCACTGCAGAAGGTGGTTAGAGATGTGATCTTTTGTCTATCTGTCTGTCTATTGCCAGACGCCATAATCCCGTACGGGGTGGCCTTTTGACTCTAAGTTATTTGTTTTACAGGGAGGGGCACTAACCCTCCACCAACCAACTTGTTGATACGAAGGGAGCACGTATGGTTTGGTTATATGGTTACCATCCAGCGTTGAAAATGGTTTCTTAGCTTACAGAAAACCATTTGGCTTGTCACTCAATGTAAAGCCACCTGTAACAGAAAGAAAAGCAATAAGTAGTGACAGGAAAGATGGAAGAAATAGGAAGAGAGGAGGGCAGACACAGAAAAAGAATGATAAATGCTAAGGAAGAAGTAGGCAGCATTACATCAAGTGAGTGGATGATGGTTGCCACCACCTACCAAGTGGTCTTCTGTTAGGCTTAAATGTGAGTTTCATCCCATGCTGAGGCAAGGTGATCCAAGTCTTATTAAAGCATACTTTACTGAAATAACACAAGCTCCACAGAAATGTCAGAAAATAACGTCAATCAGACCATTTATGAATAAAATAGCCCTACCTTTTATTTGATAGGGATGGTGATTCTATTACTGTCAGAGTAATAACATGAGGTGTGTGGTATGTAGGGGGACTGCTGGTCCATGGAAAACAGTCTATCAAGTATACTGTACTCCCCAAAATTGGACTCAGAGAGAGAGAGAGAGAGAGCTGAGTCTAGGCTTTTGGTACAGTACATGCACCAGTTGCTTTTCAGTATTACAGAACTGCCGAATGCCAAATTCATCCATGTGGAATTTCTTTGTTGCATACCATGGTCTGGTATTTCATAGGACAGTACAAAAAGTGTATCTTGTGCATGGGCCTTCTGTTAGCTATCAGTACCAGTACTTCCAGTGTACAGTACCATACTCTTATATACTTAAATTCTTCAAGTAGCTACCGTACCGGTATTGTAGTGTGTTGTAAGTGCAGAGTCAACATAACCATTCTTCCAAACAATACCAGCATTTTTTTTTTTTTTTTTTTTTTTCCTGATATCCAAATCTTACCATATTTGATTTTGTGATAAGGTATCACATTATTTTCCCATATATTTTTGCTAAGGCAGTAATGTGAAATGAAATGATATATTCCAAAAGAATAATGGCATGAAGACAACTGCAAAATTTGTGGAGTATGAAAAGAGAAGGGTTACCGTAATACACGGTACAGCATGGTACGGTACCTTAACTTGTGTTGGAGTACCAGCAACAAAATAACAGTATGGAAGGTAGAAAATGAGAGTGGAAAGTACAGTCCCGGTAGTGCAATACTAAAACTCCCCTTTTTACAGATTACAGTATTAGTGTGCCAAAAAGTTCCATTTTTAGGTACAGTAGGCCTGTGCCTGGGGTTTCCAAACTTTGGTCTTTCATTTATATACCGGTATGCCATATGGCTAGGCTGTTATGTATCATCAGCTGTGTGTCTGTTTGTGTGCATGTGAAAAATAACCTTGTACATCTGCCTGATATAAAGACAAACCAATATAACAACATGGGCTACTCCTAAATTTTGGATAGTAATTGTATGACATACCATACTGTATATATAGTAGCTACCGTAGTACGGTAGTTTATAAGTAACAGATGTAAAGATGAACCTGAAAACAAAGCATTGTTTATTCATGTTTATACCTGTATTGTTATTGTGAACAACAAATTGAAAAATTCAATAAAGATATTGTTATTGTTGTGTGTATGGTACTATAGTTTTCCTAAATCAAAGAAAAATATTATACAGTTTAAACAGCATATAGCCTACCAGTATTACCGTACATCATGCATAAACTATAAATATTTGGTCAGGACATGAAATATGTATACTTGTAGCATTTAGCACCTGAGATATACTAGTATACAGTATTGTATTCGGTGTGAAAGGTATGCTTGGCTTGCATGACGCTGGGGATTTAATACTGGATGCTCTTTTTACTATACCAATAACCACTTTGATGTCATCCTCCACAAAGCCTAGAATGAAATTTGATCTTGCTGATGTACAAAGCAGAGAATTCATGCACACACAGCCTCTGTAGCAATGCAACGAGAAATGTTGACCTGTATATGGTCGGTACTGCTCAAGTATTTTATTCCAGCTAGTACCATATATATATATATATATATATATATATATATATATTTTTTCATCTGAGAGTGAGCCATAGGAACTCAATAACCCATAACCCTCTCAGGTAGAGATAACTGCAGTGTTGTATATGAGCCAATGTCAGATGATACCACTGTACAGAGTTCAGCCAAGAGTGAGCCAGAGGGGCCTGACTGTTACAGATCCCGAAATGGCCATACTGACAATTAGGGAACATGACTGGCTTATCTGAAACCAGAATTGGTAGAGTTTCATGTGCAACATGCAGATGATTCCATTGCAAAATATGCATATTTCCCATGCACATTGTTAGAGAGTGTACAGGTACTTTCACAGTGAAAGGTGTACATATAAATTTAGCATTCTCTGTTTTTAAGTCTGCAGTGCAATACCGTACCAAATAGGATTAGGCGTAATCCACACAGGAAAAATATACTTAAATTAAAAGACGACAAAATAACAGCGCAGCTCATTGTTAAGACACATACCGGTATGGTATGGTATATCTCCATTGAAAATCTCATGGTGCTACCCCTTGAGGTAGGCTAGGCCTATGTGTAGCTACTGCAGTTTGGGAACCCCTGGCCTGTGCCAATAAAAAACTTCATGAACTTTTTGTGGAATCCTTGTAGACTTTGCTAGAGGTCTGGTCTTTATGGATTAAAGTATAAAATAGCTACTGTAGCGTATAGGCTATACTGTACAATATTTTATGTGACTGCTATTGTGAAGGTGTCTTACAAATAGCATTAGGCCCAGGTATTGTTACCGCCATACTAAATAATAAATTTATTCCATTGCTGATATTTAGACATACCTTTACGGTACCGGTACCTCAGAATTGAAAATATAGTGAATATCATTTGTTCTCATATGACTTCTTATAGCACTGGCATCATTCCCTGCGGCCACCTCTCCCCCCTCTCCCTTTTTTATTTTTTTTCCTTAGATTTTTGCTATCTCGACAGTTTTGTGAAGGTCATCATCTAATACATCCATTTAAAAATTCCAAAGCTGAGTAAAACTGTCTAGGGTAGCAAGAAGATAATAAAAAATGGTACTGTACATCATTGTTAAATGAGTGAATTTAGTACAGTCAGAGATTTCATTTGTAGTTTCTGGGTAAAACTTAGTAAATTCCTGTAAAAAAGGGAAAAAGGAATTAATTGTACCCTAGTCCATTCAGGAACATCCATAAAAGTAGCTACTAGATATTGAAGTTTCACAGCCACTATTCAGTTAATGCCCTTGATGTGGTGCAGTGCCGGAGGGTGATTTTCGGTGGTGTTGTCTGAGAGGATGCTATGGGTTTGTTGAATGGTGTGGTGTTAGTGGTACTCTCTGTTTTGCGGTGTGGTGTGGCTTCAAAGTCTACAGTAGTTGCGCACCTTGCATGTGAATATTGTTAATGAGAGAAAGATAGACACGGACACTGTTAGAGATGCTCTTGCATCTATAAATTATATGTACCCGGTACCGTATGGTAACGGTTAACTTGAGGAGGAGGATGAAGAAATGATTTTTAAAAGCCATGAGAAAGAATACTCTCATTGCTAGCTAATTTGGCACTTGTAGTGACTGTACTGGTACAGTATACCGTGTATTGTAGCTTTTTTTTTTTTTTTTTTTTTTTTTAATAAAACTTTTAGACTGCAAAAAGAATAATTTTTGCTTGTACTGTGTTATATGGTACATTACATATTTGTTTCAAGAATAGATACTGTACCTGATACAGTGACTGATATTTGGCATTAGTAATATAGATGCCTGATAACAGTGACTGGTATTTGGTATTAGTTAAATTAGTCAGACCATAAACTTAAGGTAGCCTACCTGGTACCTACGGTACCTATAGTCGTCCAGAACCATACAGTTGTTGTGGTTTGTTACGTATGAGTTGATTTTAGGAATATCTGGAGAGTGAAAAGTCTACCAGATAGCCAGAATTAAACCTTGTCCATTTGCTTGTGATAATTGAGCTATTGCATTGGCTGTGTATGTCCATGTTAGTATAATTTTATCATTGTTATCAGTGTGAACTGCCATTGGCCTTTGCTAACATATGAACCAACAACTGTTAACCAGCACCCACTTTAAGTGTCTACCTTGGCTTGGGTTTTGAACCTAGACTTTTGGTATACCAGTAGCCTACCTGGTTTACAGATTGGGAGATGACCCTACTACCACAGGTGTTACATCAAGCTAACTTCTGGCCTACCTTAACTTACTGTTACCATCACCTTACCTGAGCTGCCCTACACTAACCACCCCAGACCTTCCCTACTTTACCCTCACTTGTCCCAGCCTGCCATACCCTACCTGTCATGTCTAACCATATCCTCAATTAGCCTAGGTTGCTTTACCTAACCCACACCTGACATACCCAGTACTTTATGCCTCTCTCACCTGACTGGCTCTACATAACCCCATGCCTGATGTGCAACAGCAGTCCGAAGAAATCTTACCCCAGTGGGACCAGACTTGTCAGCATACTTACTGTCTCAGTGGTTGGTACAGGTGGTGGCCAAAACTCATTCGCCAAGTGTTGCTGGATCTGTACCATCCAATGACCTTATTGACTAACCGGTATCTACCGTACCATCTTGTGTTGTTACTGTTATCATGTACACCATGGTATGGCAAAGTAATATTGTCACCACTTTTATCAGCCCCAGCAGTGGTACCATATGGATGGTGATGAATCTCGCCCCAGGGGGATAACATTTATTTGTGTTGTGACTTTTGCTTTACCTTATTCTGCTTTAATTTTAAACTTTTACCTCTTCTGCCCTACCATACTCTCATTTGACCTACTCTAGCCTCCCCTCACGTGACCTACCTGCACCTGGCCTACCGTACTCTTCGCTTCTCTTCTCTTCCCTCCCCTCCCCTCCCCTCCCCTCCCTGACCTACACTAATCTCCCTTTACCAGAGCTGACGTCCCCTCCCCACAAATTACCTACGATACCCTCACCAGATCTATTCCATCCTCACCTGATCTCCATCCTTCCCTGACCTACCCAACCCTCACCTGACCTACTCCATCCTCTCCTGACCTACCCTACCCTCACCCGGCCTCCTCTACCCTTACCTGACCTACTTTATCCTCTCGTGACCTACCCTATCCTCACCTGACCTACTCCATCTTCCCCTGACCTTCCCTACCCTCACCTGACCTACTCCATCTTCCCCTGACCTTCCCTACCCTCACCTGACTTACTCCACCCTCCCCTGACCTATCCCATCCTCACCTGACCTACTTTACCATTCTCCACCTTCCCATGAACTTCCCCACCATTCCGTCACCAGATATACCCTACTCTTCCATCACTTTCCCTACTGTCGTCCTTCAACCAACTTTCCCCTCACTTGACCTACCTTACCCTTAGTTGACCCCCTCCTCTCCCCTCCCTTGACCTACCCAACCCTTACCTGACCTACCCTGCCCTAGACTCCTTTTGCTTGACCTACCCTACACTCCCATCAATTGACTTTCCCTACACTTAGCAACATGACCTACCCCACACTCCCATCACTTGACTATCCCTACACTTAGCTGCATGACCTACCCTACACTCCCATCACTTGACTTTCTCTACACTTAGCAACATGACTACCCTACACTCCCATCACTTGACTATCCCTACACTTAGCTGCATGACCTACCCTACACTCCCATCACTTGACTTTCTCTACACTTAGCTGCATGACCTACCCTACACTCCCATCACTTGACTTTCCCTACACTTAGCTGCATGACCTACCCTACACTCACTTCATGTACCCATTCCTCCCCTTACATGACCCACCCTACTTTCTCCCTACTTGACCTACCCTACTCTTACATGACCTACCCTACTCTTACGTGACCTACCCTACTCTTACGTGACCTTCCCTACCCTCACCTGATCTACCCTACACTCCCCTCACATGACTTACCCAACCCTTACATGACTTACCCTATACTCCCCTCACTTGACCTGCCCTGCACTCCCCTCACATGATCTACCCAGCACTCCCTTCACTTGGCCTACCCTACCCCTACGTAACCTACCTTACTTGCCCCTCACCTGACTTACCCTGCCCTAACTTGGCCTACCCTTAAGTGTACTTGGTCCCCTCCTCACTTGACCTACCGTAACCTTACATGACCTACCCTAGGCTACACTCCCCTCACTTGACCAACCCTACCCTTACATCACCATTCCTTCCTTCCTCTCATTTGACCTACCTTACTCTCGCTTAACCTACCCTACCCGCACCTGACCTATCCTGCTCTTCTGTGACCTCCTTTCCCCACACCTCATCTACCCTACTCCACTCTCACTTGACCCACCGTATCCTTTTATGACCTACTCTTCCCTCCCTTCCCCTCTCGTATCTTACCCTCAATTGGACTTTCCCCCTTTTCACCTGCCCTCATTATATTGCCTTAAGGAGCTGTAAATTTGCTTTGTCTTTCAAGTAATCCTACATTAGCTGTTATCTTGAAATTTATCTTGAATTTCATCTCTACCAAATTTCTTCCATGATATCCAGATTAATTCCTAATAATTTCAGACTTAATTTATCTACATTATCATTAGGTTCAGGGTTCATGGTAAAGTATCCCATTCATCCTATTGACAGCATTCCTACCGTATAGAGTATATTGTTTTTGTTACATTTAATTTATATTATTGAACTTAAGAAACATTTTTCCTTGTATTTTTTTTTTTCTTGCTCTGGATCCAACCATTCCCCCATCCGTAGTTGGGGAAAGAGATCTAGATGATGATGATGATTAATGGAGGCGTGTTGATGATGGTGGTGGTGATAAACTGATAAAGGACGCCATTGTATCAGACATTCGAATTGTGAACCTGAGAGTAAATGTACCATAAATATCGTATGATCTGAAACGGTATTCTTTCTACAACCCCTTAAGCCCGACCACGTCTCTATCCTCCCCATTCTCATACGATTTTGTTCGGTTCATGAGTTTTGTTCGAAGTGAAGGGGTTAGATAAATATATTTTCCTCTTGTCTTTGTTATTCTATCCTTCCTATTTTCATGCGCCTTTATGCAGCTCACGGGAAGTCGTTCCAGCGGAGGGACTAATTATAGTCTTCATTAATACTCTTAATTACATGTCATCCCTCAGGTAAATACAATGGTTAGGAGGCACCAAGAATAAGATTGAGAGTCCTCGTTCTGAAGGGGTTAGAGACTGGAGGGGGTATGGTATATCGAAGAGAAATGAGGAGTAGCTTACCTAGGCTACTGGTACCATTTATTTTGGTCGAAATACTCGTCCCCTTCACTCCGACTAGTCTTCACCTTAACTTGGCCCAGATTTTCGTTCTTTTGCAGCTTCATTTTCGTAGCCCAGTGGCAAAATAAGACTATACCGGTACATTAACTCTGTATCTTTAGCACTTCTTCATGACTAATATCATATTCTATTATTAATCTCACGTTGCAACTCAGTATTCGGAATGTAGAGACGGCAGATTTAGGTCAGGGTAGAGTAAAAAGGGTAGCTATACATACATTTTCTGTACATTATTGTTGCCACTTCCATACGGCTTTATTCAGTTTAAGAATGACATTTCGAAATGAGGGGTTACATGCAGCCTTAACCCTACACTTCTGTCTAGCGATTTTTTTTTCTTCTTTTATAAGCTTTTCTCCGAGATCACATTTTCTTCCCAGAGATATTTGTTTGTTTACGTTGGCGTCCCGTACGAACCCCGTTTTTTACCTTGATATCTAGACGTATAGGTTAAAATAGATTAGAATAGGTTACATCGAGATAAATGTATACGATATGTGTAGCCTAGAAATAAATAAATCTTTAGAGTGAATTATTTATGTATCAGTTTTTAATTTAATGGGAAAATCCGTGAATGTACTGTCCTGCAGACCTCAAATTCACCCTACAGCCAAGATAATGAACAAGTGAATGAAATCTTGTCGTGGATAAATATGGCTGCAAGTTTAAAATTCACCTTGACCTCATTAGCGTCCCGTTTGGCCTAATTATGTCCGTGTGTTGAGTTAACGAGGCTAACGAGCGGTGATTAAACCTTGATTAGTGGCAGGATGATACCCAGTCCAAACTGTCAGGGAGAAGTGGGTTGTTTGTGCTCACTCCTTGCCCATTATACCTGTTCTGATTGCTCTCTAACTTACAGGGGAATTATTGTCCTTTTACCTTAACTTCGCCCAGGTTTTTGCCTTCTTGCTTATTTCATGTAGTTCAGGGGCAGATTATGATGATGCTGTGGTCCTACATCTTTTCCATAGCAATTCTTCCCGACTATACTGTACTCGCTTGACTCATGGCTTAGGTTATCGTCCCTTTGGAGCTTATTCCACATAGCTCGATGACAGTAAAGGATAACGCTACGGCTCAACATACTTTACATTACACTTCTTCGTGACAAGCATGATATTCTAGTGTCAGTCTGTTGCTACAACTCAGCATTCAGAATGTGGCAATGGCAGTTTTAGGGCAAAAATGAAAAAGTATACAATCCTATTTAGAAAATAAAATATCAGTACCGGGTAGCTTGAAATGCTTTACTGATAAACTGGCAGCTTTGAAGGGTTGTAGGGCTGTAGGCTTTAATTAAAGAAACATAGGAGACTTCGTAGCATATTCTCACCAATGTAGTATATATATACGGTATGTTACACCTTCATATTCTGTTTTATGTTATTTAGTTTATACCGTATATAATATTAGTATGGATGCAGTTAGCCCCAGTAGCGTACAAAAGGGGAAAAAAATATGAACGGTAATGAACAAAATAGATCTCTACGAAAAAGATATTGCAAAATCTTCAAAGCCATTTAGCTAAGTTAAAGTAAAATGTGTACAGTGTTGTGTTTCCACAGGTCTCTTATCCTATGTTAGAACATTTGAAAGGAAAATATTAATGAATGCCTGGTTCTGTTACCGTACTCAGTAATGATTAATGCCCATTTGTAACCGTACCGTAGCGTAATACCTCTTGCAGATAACGTACGATACAGTTAATCTTAATTGAGGTGTAGGCTAGTGCCGTCAAAATGTTTCGGTATCACTGTCGGCTGCCTCTGTCGCTCACACATTATCAGTGCCTTACCGGGAATCGAGCTTAGACATGTCGCCCAGGCTTACTGTCACGCGGATAACGATTTTTTTTTTTTTTTTTTTGCAGCCCTCAGTACACAGGTGATATATCCAGTGCAACCATGTAATTTATAATGGACAAAATTACCACGGTACCTGGTGGAGTGTAGCATGTTAATCTTTATACCGGTAGGTATTTCGGTACACAGAAGGTGAGTGTATTCGAAGTGTGAACAAAGATGGCCACCGGCATAGTAGAATAGAAGATGCAGTTAAGTCGCGGTTAAGGAATTGGTGCAACAAACAGTGTGAATTATAGGGACACTGAACAGAGTGAGTAATTAGAGTTCAGTACCGTACATAGCAGTGTACAAGTTTCAGTCTCGAATTATATAAACAGTGGACAGTGTTTGAGAGAGAGAAAGAGAGAGAGAGAGAGAGAGTCGATTGTGCTGGCAGTGAAAGCAAGTTATCTTACCTTAGATGTGCATGTTGAGTGACTTGGCAAGGTAAGTGGAGGAATAGAGACTTACCGGTACAAGACGAATGCTAGCCTAAGTGCTGGTGGATGTGCACGAAACCGCGAGTACGTTATCGTATTTTCAGCTGGTTTGGCCATTAGGAAGACATAGAGAGCATTTTGTTACAAGTCAGCATTCAGTATGGAGAGATGGCAAGTCAGAGAGAGAGAGAGCAGTTCTGTGAGTAGTGTGTGGAATAAATAATGTATCGTAACTGAATCCGTGAATTAATATGGTACGGTACTGTGTCGATTATGAAATTTTAATGGTAAGATAGAAATAATCCAACATTTTAAAACAGAGGGCAGGATTTTTCGATTTTTTTTTTTTACTCTTACCTAATTAGGGCATGAGGAAGGGAAAAATACTGAAGAAAAATTGCCATCCGTGAGCAGTTAATTAACTGTTCATTGTTTAGTACGGGTCAGAATTATTGCTTTAGCCTGTAAGAAAAAATTATATAGTTGAATTCGTATTGGCGTGGCCTGAGTAGCGTACTGTAATGGTTAATAAGTGCAAGATTAGTACCGTAATTATGAACTGTGAAATTCTCTCTCTCTCTCTCTCTCTCTCTCTCTCTCTCTCTCTCTCTCGTGTGTGTGTGTGTGTGTGTGTGTGTGTGTCTCTTTGTGGGCAGACTATGACCGGACATGACTCCCTTCAGCTCACCACCTTCACCTTAAAAACGGAGATGGAGGGAGGTGACTAATGTGTGTGTGTGTGTGTGTGTGTGTGTGTGTGTGTGTGTGTGTGTGTGTGTGTGTGTGTGTGTGTGTGTGTCCGCCATGAGCACACACACACAGCGTGGGAGGTGAGCGCAGTCAGTACGGTGCCTACATTTGTCATGTTTATTAAAGTTGTGCAGCTCTGACACCACCCTCGCCGTCTCCTCCCTCTCATACTTACCTCCCTCCCTCCTCTCTCTCTCTCTCTCTCTCTCTCTGCCTGTATGTATATGTATGTATGTATTTGTTGTCAGCTTGATTTACCTATTCTCAACAAGTCTCTCTTTTTTCCCCTTTATTTCCACACCCGGTTTTGTTAGGTGGTTAGTGAGAAGAAGAGGTTTGGTCAAGAAAGTACACTGGGAGAAACAACAGTGATAAAGTTGTGTGGTATATGTATCCCTGTGGCTCATCTCTTCATCTCCCCCGTATCTCCGTCCCTCTTTCTCCTCCCCCTCCCCCACCCTCTGCCTTCCTCCACACCCTCATTTATTCCTCTCCCCCTCTCTCCTTCAACACACACACACACACACACACACACACACACACACACACACAACCATAAATTACTTCCATGTCAACTCCCACACTCCGAAATTAATGGCCTGCCACTATCTATGGCCATCAGCACCACGATTTTGTACTTTTATCAGCACACCACCATATAGGCTCACACATTCAATTAGATGACGGGCATGTGAGCTGGGGAGAGGTTTGCCTGATGACGGAGGAGAGGATCACATGGAGGCGATTCCTCTGTGGCCTCACCGTCCGGTATTAAGGCGTCTGGCTTGCGATAGACAGATATTTCTCCTGCTGCTTCCAGACGATTTTACTCAGTCCGAGAAACCCTTTTGTCCTTCATTATAAGTTCATTCCTAGGCTGAATAAAATCGTCTGGAGGTAGTAAGATTAACAAGATTAATACGTCACTGTAGTGAAGGGGTTTACCCCTTGAAATAGATGTGTACACTGGGTTTACCCCTTGAAATAGATGTGTACACTGGGTTTACCCCTTGAAATAGATGTGTACACTGGGTTTACCCCTTGAATTAGATGTGTACACTGGGTTTACCCCTTGAATTAGATGTGTACACTGGGTTTACCCCTTGAATTAGATGTGTACACTGGGTTTACCCCTTGAATTAGATGTGTACACTGGGTTTACCCCTTGAATTAGATGTGTACACTGGGTTTACCCCTTGAATTAGATGTGTACACTGGGTTTACCCCTTGAAATAGATGTGTACACTGGGTTTACCCCTTGAATTAGATGTGTACCGTACACTGGGTTTACTCCTTGAATTAGATTGTACACTGGGTTTACCACTTGAATTAGATGTATACACTGGGTTTACCACTTGAATTAGATGTGTACACTGGGTTTACCACGAATTAGATGTGTACACTGGGTTTACCACTTGAATTAGATGTGTACACTGGGTTTACCACTTGAATTAGATGTGTACACTGGGTTTACCTCTTGAATTAGATGTGTACACTGGGTTTACCTCTTGAATTAGATGTGTACACTCGGTTTACCCCTTTGTGCACTGGGTTTACCCCTTGAGTTAGATGTGCACACTAGTGGTTTACTGTTGCTAGGCTACTTATATGTAGAGAAGTCTGATTTCCACCTCACGCACTACTTCAGCAAGCCAAGACAGACTATTTCATGCCCCTTTAACGTACCTTAACAACACTCGTAATAACAACCGAACGATTCAGCCAGGCGACCTGCCTAGACCAACTGTGGCTAATTCATTCCAGCCTATCCTCATTCATGAAATTGTAGGCCTATATCAACTCTGAGCCTTTATCGCCATCATCATCGAACCCATTTCATATCATCCCCGATCCTTAATCCCTCCTGACATCCCCCTGCCCCAATTTCTCTCATCCAGATAACAGGAACGTCTACCGGTATACTTAACAAAAAACTCGTCTTGTATGCACCTTGGCCAGATAGTGTGGTACTGGGGCAGGATAAATATCTGTGGCCTGGGTTGTAGAATGAGGTGACATGGGAAGTCATTTGTTGGGCTGTTTTTGCTTGTGGTTTGTCGTGTGTCTGTATGGATGAAAAATATTGTTTGTGCTCCCGTCAGTGGTACTTTTACTGCAGTCGTTATAAAACATTTGTAATAGGCTCTAGGATTGTGTGTGTGTGTGTGTGTGTGTGTGTGTGTGTGTGTGTGTGTGTGTGTGTGTGTGTGTGTGTGTGCGTGCGCTTGTTTATTCAGGCCAAGTAGATTATTGTATTCAGCCTTGTAAGTAACAATACGATACCATCTGCTGCCGTGGTGTGAGTGTATAGTTACGGTATAATAGGTCGTATTGTCAGACGGGAAGGTGTATTTTGTATGTGTTGTTGTGTGATGGTAGTACGTGATGGTAATGAGATTGTGTTCACCTGACCGACATCCCTAACTCCATTTTAGCTAAGCTGATGACCAGGTGTAGGTAGCATGGAGAATAAATTTTAGTAACCTAGGAGACCCATTCCTCCCACATATCTAAGACCCATCGAACTTCACGCAATCACCACTGGGTATTCAAGTTGAAAGTAGACTTGTTCCGTCAGATGAAAACGAACCGATTATAGTCGGTTTGTTTTATTCACTCAGATGAATAAAATCGTCTCCTGTTAATAAAATAAATACAGGTTAGGTTGATGGGGCCATGAGAGACCCAAATAAATGCACGTAGAGAATAGGTTGAAGAAGTACGGTGTTCCTATTATTAAGCTATATAGGGCACAGAGGGCTTCATAACACCTCATCCTTAGCGATTAATGCGGCATATATATTACACTTTTAGTCCCACTTACGTTACTTATATCGTTTTAATACCGTCATTAATGCACTAAAACATACATAATGAGGTGTAACATGCAGAATAAATAGCTTAGGGAGATGTATTACGAAATCTCCATAACCATTTTGAATACTACAAAATATACAGAAAATGGATTGCCTACCTGTGCACGAGTATCATTCATTCCAGTTTTAATCTTCTTAAACTCGAGTGCGTTCTATAAAGCAAACAATACCCTCGCCCCACGCTTTTTCTATTCAGGTCATCGTTGAAGCTGTGTGTGTGTGTGTGTGTGTGTGTGTGTGTGTGTGTGTGTGTGTGTGTGTGTGTGTGTGTATTTTCGACCCAGTAAACCTTGGCTGGAGAGTAAGCAGATAACGTCATGGTTTTGTTTGCACCCTAGATAACTCGTCCAAGGGTTTTGCTTCTATTTGGGTACACGGCGAAAATATTTGGCTGTTGGGATAGTTGATTTACCTTGACTGTGTGTGTGTGTGTGTGTGTGTGTGTGTGTGTGTGTGTGTGTGTGTGTGTGTGTGTGTGTGTGTGTGTGGGTAAGAGAGAGAGAGAGAGAGAGGACAGTAAGTCAAAGTACGGTACAGGCAGAATAAATCGTTAAGGAAGAGGTGCTAGGTAATCAACATGTGTACGGGTCTGTGTTATTATCCGAGTGCCGTTATTCACTTACCTCCTCCCCTTCACCCCCACCTCCTCTTACTTCCTGCCAGCCGTGACCTTCGTGTGTTGATTCTACCCTCAGGCTCCTGCGCATTCACGGGCTTATACCCTCTCTCGAGCATCTCACATAATTATTTAGCATCATCCATTGCTTATACTATCTATGCCAGTTTGTCTCTCTGCCTGCCTCTCTCCATACAGCAATCCATCTACGTAGGGTATGTCTGTTGCAGGATATTTGTCTGTCTGCTTATCTCCATATCTGTTTCTTTATGCACGGTATCATCTAATTCTTTTGCCGCGGCGCTAGGCTACTCAGTCCTTGTATTTAAGGCGAGGGTGAACCAGTCTCACTCCCTTTCCCTTCTGGTTGACATCAGGCTGTGTAAGCAATAAACCCTAATCACCCTCGGATATAAACTCTCACAGGCCCCGTCCCCAGCCTCAGGGCGTCGGAGGTCGGGTGACGAACGCGATAACCGCTGAACAAACGTGACCGCAAATTTTATGTAACCTCTCTTCTCCCACTCACTTCCGCCCGTCTAAATGGCCTTGTTTCATGTACAGTCAAATATAAAAGCCCGTTTGCCTCTCCCGCCTCTTTCATGACTGGAGTTACAGATGCTGAATGACGCGTAGTGAACAAAGGTGCATATTATCACGCACGGATGGAATATGACATGCACCTTTGTTCATTGTGTCACGTTCAAGCGTATGTGAAGCAGTAGTGAAAAAGAATCAGGGGAGGCGAACAGATTATTGTAGGTGGCTGCACAGTATGATTTATCTTATCGTTTTTTTTTTGCCACACTTTCATACAGTTTAACTAAGCGGAGATTTTTTGTCCTTGTTCAACTAATTTCTTGTAGATGAATATAACTACCCTGCACCACATCCTTTCCACAGCACTTGTTCGTGACTCGCACCATATTCTATCGCTGTGTTACTCCTCGGTATTAGATGGAGATATGGTAATTTTACGCCCAGTTACAGTGAAAGGATTACAGATTAGTTTTACCCCTCCATTTTCATCTTCCAGCTGCTGGTTCCCATGTTCTTCGAGATAACTGGTATTTTTTTATGTAGTCGAGCAAAACCTGACTTACTGTATACCTGTTGCAGTATTTTTTAAAGGGATAGCCTATATGTGATCCCTTGGTTTGACTGCAAATTGTGAAATAGGTACTCGGGTTTTGGTGGGGATTATGCTGTAACATTTGCGCTAAGTGAAGTCAGTCATTTCTCTCTCTCTCTCTCTCTCTCTCTCTCTCTCTCTCTCCCCTCCTCCTGCTCCTCCTCCTCCTCCTCCTCCTCCTCCTCCTCCTCCCCTCTCCCCATCATTCTCCTCCTCCTCCTCCTCGAAAGGTGGACAACGTTATATCCGTTAAGAGGGCTGTTGCTTCATGGAGAAACCGTTGATGTCACTCCCTGATCAGACCAGCAGCCCCTCTTGTTTACACCGGCAATTTCCGCGGCAAAGACCAACGGAAACGAGTCTAGTTTGAATTCTTAACTAGTTTTGAAATTTCTTGGACGTTATTGAACGTTGGTTTTATGAATAGATACTTTGACGTCACCTTGGAATAAGCCAAGAGTCCCTTTTTGTTTTTATTAGCTATTTTCGCGGCATGGACGAGAGGATTCGTAAACACTCTTGCGATATAACGTAATTAATCTTGACTATTGTTACCTCCGCCAACGAAGTTGGAGGAGGTTATGTATTCATCCATGTTTGCTTGCCCGTCTCTTTGTCCGGACGATATCTTCAAAAGCTCAGAATGGATTTCAGTGAAATTTCCTGGAAGGGTGGGCCATGGGCCAAGAAAGAATTGATTAAATTTTGGGGCGAACCCGGATCCGGATCCTGCAGTGGCTTTGACGGAGGTATTCGCCCTTTGAGTACTTTCTAGTTTGTTTTTGTGGAAAGACAAGATTAAAGCTTCCCACGCCGCTTCTGTGCGAAAACAAATCTTGGTGATGAGTAATTATTATTATTTTTTTTTTTTTTTTTTTTTTTTTTTTTTTTTTACTGAACTCTCCATGTCTTGTTCTTCTTGCATATCAGAATATGGTTTGTGATCGGGAGTGGATCGAAAATTTATCGTGAATCCAACTCTTGAAGTGTGAATCCAAGATCGTATCATGAATCCAAGGTTTGTCTTATCAATGTGGGAGGCTGTCTGGCACCTCTGCTTTAGCGATTGAATTTTTATTCTCTAACTTGCTAAGTTATCATACATCAAGCCTGATTTTGGCGAGACTTGTAAGTCGAAGTCATTTTTGACCGATTTTGACGGTTGAATACGGAATGTCGCCAGAACAGGAAATTAGCTGATCATGTGGCCACATTTTCCCTGCCACCCATACAGCTTATGTGAGACCAGTGGCAGTGTCCTCTGAACTGTTTACTTCATAGGAGTTTATTTTCTACTTCATCTTGGAAGCTGACAGGGTGTGTTTACAGTAGCTGTGAAGTCAGTATCACTCAAGATCAGGTAAAATAGCTCGGTAGGAACAGTGGCCAATATTGACTAATCCTGATCAAGATTAAATACTACATTGACGTTTGGTGCTTGCGAAAACAGGAATTAGCACGGTACGCAAAATGCGGTATCAAGATTAGTCACAGTATCTTGACTCTTAATACCGCGAAAGCGTGGCTTTATTTATTCCTTTTTAATACCCTCATAGATGGCATAAGAAAGAGACAAAAGAGTTCCGGTGTTAATGCGCTACGGAGCCTGCTTAGCCGTCAAAACTACAGGCCCGGGTCATGGCTTGAAACTTTCTGCCAGTTTTGTCATTTCACAAACGCTTTACGGTCGTTGGTTTTTGGGAACTGGTGCGTAGTAAAATCTTCCACGATAACATTTTTTTTTCTTTCTTTCTTTTTTTTTTTTTTTTTTGGTGCTATTGGTACTTTTTTCTTAGCTTCGCCACTTCACTCATATGACCTGCTTTATATTTTGTTAGTACCATATTATTTTATTCAGCTTATGGGGAGAAGATTTAGCCCATTCAGTACGATTTTTTTAATTTCAATCAAGCCAATACTAGATTTTATTGAACCTATAAAGTATATGTAGTTGTAGTAGGTTGTGGTAGTCGTAGTAGTAGTAGTAGATACAGCCTTCGTTAACCCCTTCAGTTCTTAATAGGCTATACTGTATAATTATATCCTACGTTAAGATTGCTGGTATCAGGAATGACGAAACACGTCACCGGACTGAAGGAGATAACTGAAGAGGTATATATGAGGAACTGATGATAGGCAGTTTTTATGGAGTGGTATAGGGTCTCTCTCTCTCTCTCTCTCTCAGGAAACACCTGATTCACATTGAAGATGTGTCTTCTTCCTTCCTTTCCACATACTCTTCATATTTTTTCACATCTTAATAATTTCGTGCTTCCGAGAGAGAGAGAGAGAGAGAGAGAGAGGGGGGGGGGACGAGCTTATAGTATCGGAGAAGATTTAGCCCATTCAGTATGATTTTTTCATTTCAGTGAATCCAATACTAGATTTTATTCAACCTATAAAGTATATGTAGTTGTAGTAGGTTGTGGTAGTCGTAGTAGTAGTAGCTGTAGTTGTTGTAGGGAGTAGTAGTAGTAGCTGTTGTAACCCCAGGCTTATCTGACTGTGAACCCGGTAACCCGAAGACTAAGTTGGCCTCCTCCTGCAGACCACTAGCCTTTTGAGGGTTAGTGCGCGTCCACACGTGTGCTGGAACAAGTGTTGGCAGCATGCAAACAACACAATAACCAACAACATGTAAACGTGTTGGGAACAGCAGCGTCCAGATCATGTTGGCAACATCTTGAAGTCTCAGCTGCCTCGTATGGACACACTTATGCCGTCATCTCTGCTGCTAACTGTTTTGAAGCTGCACTGTAACGTGGTTGCATACATCTCTCCAAACACTGCTGCATACTTGTATCCAGACATGTTGCCAGCTGTGTTGTCAACACATATTCAAGTACACGTGTGGACGCGCACTTAGGGAAGTTACTCGCGAACGTCTGATTAACCAGGCAGTTGGTTCGCATGGTTATATCCCCCCCACCACCACCATCTCTAGTAATGAATATCGTAACTGAAGCTTCTGTCTACCACTTCCAGCTCGAAAAGTCAATCCAAGGGTGAATGAAATCGTGTGAAAATAACAGGAAGAAAATGAACACGTCGCCTGGTGTAAGTGAATCCCTTCAGCCAGAGGACGTAATATTTTGTTTTTACTTACTATAGTTCTGTCACCTTAATTGGCCCAGATTTTCTCTCGTTTGCAACTTATTTTACGAGACTAGCAGAAAATGGTAGTGCTAGGACTCTGCATCATTTCCAGAGCACTTCTTCGTGACTAGCTTCGCATTCTAGTGTTGGTCCCTTGTTGCAGCTCAGCACTAAATATTGGGAGACGACAATTTTAGGCCAAACTTGAGTAAAAACAAAGGGTATAACGTCGATTTTCCGCAGGTTAGGAAGTCTGGTACGGAACGGGTTGAGGAAGGCTGTATCGTACCCCTCCAGTTCAGAAAAGTCTCCCCCAAGCAGAATAAATTAGTCTGAAGGTAGTAAAAGTAAAATGAAAACGCGTCGTCGGGGTGAAGTGGTTAAATATCAATAGCGGAATTTGGTTTATGTAAGATTATTATTATTATTATTATTATTATTATTATTATTATTATTATTGTGCCGTATTATTTTTATTATCATTATTATTATTATTGGTATTATATTATTTTTATTAGTTTTTGTTGTCCTTGTCCTTGTTGTTGTCCTTGTTGTTGTTTGCGTTGTTATCGTTTGTCAGTACCGTTAATCTTATCTTTGTAGGAAATGTTTGTCTGGTTAATCCCTTCCTTATGAAAATTCTACATGTTGGCCTCCTTATCTCCCGCCTCTCCTTTCTCCACCTCGTCTGTTCTTCAGTCCTGGCTTTCTCCCCTTCCTTCAGTTTCTAGTTTCTCCATCAACATTTTTCTTATACCGTACATACTCTTATATCGTGACCCAGTTCCTTTAGCCATACTAGCAAAGTTAAAGACGTGTATAAGACGTCTCTCACTCCATACTCAGGAAAAGAGGCGACGATGATGATGATGATGATGATGATGAGGAGGAGGAGGAGGAGGAGGAGGACATAAACGAAGAGGACTCTTTTTATTGTTTTTTTTTTTTCCACTGACTGCATGGTTGATTAGTAAGTCGCAAGGCAGCCAAAATATCTTCGTAGCCTACCAAAGCAGAGAGAGCCGTCCCCACAACACACGAGATTATAAAGCACTATACAGTATAAGGACCACCCAATAGCTGCGGTACTACCTTGCCCTTTACATGGTCGCTGCAACTCTACCAGCCCGCCCTCTTTGCCCAGTAATCTACAAGGTGATAATACGTATCGGTAAGTTGTGTGAGGTATGTTTACAGCGAAATCTTGCGTCACTTCCACAGCCCTAAGATCGAGAGAGAAAACGGGTTGGAGGACACGTATGCCAGTGGTGACGTCAGTACAGATAATTCTACGAAAGGGATAAATGATTTTCTTTGTTACCTCCTGAGCCCAGTGACCTCATTTACCGATAATTCATTTAGATTTATTTCATCATCATCATCATCATCATCATCATCATCGTCCTCTTCCTTCTTCTTTTTCTTATGTTATTGTTACCGCTTGGGGCCGATGACGTCATATATCCTGATCTTCAACTTTTTTTTTTTGCTTTATTTTTATTGGTCCCGATGACATGATATAGGTACCGAAAATTCTGCGAAGATCCTTTTTGAACTTGGTGCCGATGACGTCATGCTCCGAAAATTCAGCGAAAATATTTGTTAATTTATTTTGTACTCCTTGAACCCGATTATGTCATATTTATTAATATTGCCACCACCAGACGTCCTCAGATTATGTGTATATAATTAACGAAGAGGTCGGTGAGGGCTACGGTACTGAATATTAACCCTTTCACTCTGTTATCGCCTGATGCACCCATATGCTGAATAATATAAAATCGTCTTGCTAATGAAATCGTCTGGTAATTAAAATCATCAGGTAAATAAAATCTTGTAAATGAAATCGTCTTGTAACAAGTCATAAATAAAATTATATCAAATAAAATCGTCTGGTAAATAAATAGGCTGGTATATTAGTCTTGTAAATATAATCGTCTTTTAAATAAAACCGTCTTGTAAAGTCATATATAAATAAAATTGTTTGGTAAATAAAATCGTCTGGTAAATAAATAGGCTGGTATATTAGTCTTGTAAATGAAATCGTCTGGTTAATAAAATCGTCTGCTGACATCAAGAACAGACAACAAATAAGCTTAATCACAGTAAAGGGGTTGACTCCTCCATTACGTTTACGTAAATGTCATTCTCGCTGCCTCCAGACGATTTTATTGAGGTAAAAAGAACACCTGTAGCAGCGAATGGGTAAATGAACGCTGTATCAAACCCCCCCAGGTGAGAAAGTCTCTCCAGTTCAGTGAAAATGGAGTAAAGGAAACAAGAACAAAGTAAAGTAACGGGTCATCACAGTGAAAGAAATTGTTCTCCTTATTTTGTTCATTTTTCTGTCTTCTTCCTTAACATAATATCTTAAAATATTTCTCTTTCCATCCATTTGTTGTCTTTCCCGTCATCCACTTCACCTCTCATCCAGTAATACTCAGGCAAACAGTATTGAGAAAAGCTCCTGTGACTCACTTAGGTCGTCTGTACTTGCTGGAATGGAGTTGTCCCGACCGTGAGAGAGTTATGGGTACTGAGGCTCCTATCATTCCCTCTCAGCTGAATATAATCGTCTGGCGTTAGCTGGAATACAGTACTAAAACGGGGGCATTTTCTTCGTCTTCTCTTCCCGTTTTGTTATATTCGTCCTTCCATACCGTTATTCTCTCTCTCTCTCTCTCTCTCTCTCTCTCTCTCTCTCTCTCTCACACACACACACACACACACACACACACACACACACACACACACACACACACACACACACACACACACACACACACACACACACACACACACACACACACACACACACAGCCATGAAGGGCGGCGATGCAGGGTACAGTGTTGGTGTACCGTATCCTCCCTCCAATTATACATCCCCCCCCCTCTCTCTCTCTCTCTCTCTCTGCATATCCTCAGTCTTCATTCCCTCCCCTTTCCTCCTTCTTCCCTTTGCTCTCCCATCACCTCCACATTTGCCTCTGATAACCATTTGCTTCCTCATCACTCCTCTCCTTTCATCCTCCTTTCTCGAGATGGGGTTAGTTGAGGGACTTATTTATTTATTTTTTTGTGCAACTCCTCCTCCCGCTCATATGTGCCACCACGTGAAGGCGTCCCCTGGTATTTCCCTTCCCCAGTTTCCCTTCTTGACCTTCTGCTTTCTCTTCTCGCCTCATTTTTCCTCCCTACTTTCTTCGACTTCATCCTCTTTCCCATTTCTTCTCTCACCATTATTTCCTTCTCTTTCTTATGTCTCTCCTCAGGTCTTTCTCACCAATCCATTTCCAATACTTCCGATGCCCTGCCCTTCCTTTTCTCTTTCCTTCCGTACTTGCTTCCTTACGCGCTTCTCCATTCTTTCCCTCCTCTCTTCTCCTTATTCTTTCTCCCTACCTCTATCTTCCCCTTGTTTTTTTACGCTTTCCCTGTTCTCCTCCTTCCCATCTTTCCCTCTGCTTTCTATTCCGTACTCTCTCCCATCTCTACTTTCTCCTCCTTAACACTTTCACTCCCTCACTTTCTCCCCCCCTTCCTCTCTTCCCGCAACTTCCCTTATCTTCCATATTCTCTTATTCCTCTCTCTTCGTTTTTCTCCGTTGCCTCTTCCACACCTCACTTCCTCCTTCCTTGACTTTCTCCTCAGCCTCTCTCTCTCTCTCTCTCTCTCTCTCTCTCTCTCTCTCTCTCTCTCTTTTCCCATTCCATTGTTTCCCTTCCTTCTCATCCACCTCAGCAGTGTACCATCGTATGAGAGTGGTCGTGGAGGGAGGGAGAGAGAGAGAGAGAGAGAGAGAGAGAGAGAGAGAGAGAGGCGGAGGAGGGGGATGGTTGGTTAGAGAGAGAGAGAGAGAGAGAGAGAGAGAGAGAGAGAGGCGGAGGAGGGGGATGGTTGGTTAGAGAGAGAGAGAGAGAGAGAGGCGGAGGAGGGGGATGGTTGGTTAGAGAGAGAGAGAGAGAGAGAGGCGGAGGAGGGGGATGGTTGGTTAGAGAGAGAGAGAGAGAGAGAGTTGTGATGGTCCCAACACTGACTCCACCCACTGCCAGGGACCTTGTGTCTGAGGGAACATTGCCACTGTCCTTGTACCCCCTCCCCCCACCGTCTCTCTCTCTCTCTCTCTCAGTCTCGTCCTTCCCTCCCCCCCCCCTTGCTTTCCCAAATAGCCTACCGTAGTTGTCGCCTTGAGTTTTGCATCTTTATTATTACTACAATATATTATTATTATTATTATTTACTACTGTTATTTTTATTGGTGATTCATGATTGTAATATGTGTCGTCAATAAGGTTATGGCTGTGACTGATTTGGGTACGTTTTTTATATTGTGATTGCCATTGTGATTCGTGACAAGGATTTCAACTTTTATCGCAGTTTTTCTTCTTTATTTTGTGTTTGTCTGGCGCCTACCTCACCGCATCTTTAAGTGTGAAGAGAGTGCTTGATAGTGTAGCTCACCTGCTTCATGGTGTGACCTTGCCAAGTTGGCTCTCACACCAGGAATGCAGCAGCTGTGCATTATTATTATTATTATTATTATTATTATTATTATTATTATTATTATTATTATTCGGCATATTCCTCCTGCTGCTGCTGCTGCTGCAGCTTATACTACTACTACTGCTACTACTACTACTACTATTACTACTACTACTACTACTACTACTACTACTACTGTACTACCACCACCACCACCACTACCGCTAATACTACCACCAGTATACGGTACACATTTGATGATAACCTTATTCCCCACAAATACCTGTTGTGAGAGGAATCCATAAGTAGGAAACAGATCACATATCCAACAGTAAAGATCCTCGCCCTAAGAATCACTTCCACTTCACCCTCCACTCATCTTCGCCTCCACTTCTTCACCCTCTACTCATCCTCACTTCCACTTCACCCTCTGCTCATCCTCACTTCCACTTCACCCTCTACTCATCCTCACTTCCACTTCACCCTCTACTCATCCTCACTTCCACTTCACCCTCTACTCATCCTCACTTCCACTTCACCCTCTGCTCATCCTCACTTCCACTTCACCCTCTACTCATCCTCACTTCCACTTCACCCTCTGCTCATCCTCACTTCCACTTCACCCTCTACTCATCCTCACTTCCACTTCACCCTCTACTCATCCTCACTTCCACTTCACCCTCTGCTCATCCTCACTTCCACTTCATCACCTTCTACTCATCTTCACTCCCATGACCTGTTTTACTGATTTTACTGATTTATTCTTGCTATCAACCAGACATTTTAATTCAGAGTTGGGAAGACCTCTTTTATTGATGGTAAATGAAGGCCATATTTAACCTCCCTTGCTCGGAAAGTGTCCCTAAAGCTGAATAACGTATGGAGGTAGGAAACTGAGGGTTATTATTATTATTATTATTATTATTATTATTATTATTATTATTGTGATGATGATGATGGGTGAGGAGGCGATGTTTCCCAGACGTAATACGTAGCATATCTTTGTCTTGTAAGTAGATAATGATTGCTTTTTTGCCATGGTTTTATTGTGTGTGTGTGTGTGTGTGTGTGTGTGTGTGTGTGTGTCATTAATCGTACTTGTTTTTTCCTGTTTCCATTTTTAGTTCACTGATGACAAAGGGTAGAGTTAGCCCATTGTCTCATTCACTGGTGGGAGTAATTAACAGGTGTGTCAGGAGGCACGTATTATGAGGCAGGTGTGTGTGTGTGTGTGTGTGTGTGTGTGTGTGTGAGAGAGAGAGAGAGAGAGAGAGAGAGAGAATTAACCTCTTCACCACGAGTAGTTTCCCATAGTCTAATGACCATTCACTAGCAACAATATATAAGACATTTCTATCCCGTCCACCAGCTAAATATAATCATCTCGTCGGCAGTAAGAAAACAGAAGAGTCGCAGTCCAACCAAAAGCGTTAATTAGTTGTAAAAAGGTGGTTATGTGGAGGTTTGGCAGGTGAGGTGAGAATTATGCATGTGTTTGGCCAGTATACAGGTGTTCTGATGGTTGGGCAGGTGTGGATGGCAGCAACAGGTGTGTGTGGGGGGGAGTGATTGAGTGGGTGGGTGGAGGTTTGGTATAGGTTTGACAGGTGTGGAATATAAACTAGTGTGTCAGGGCGTAGAATGAAAGAACATCTGTGTGAGAGTGGAATTAAATGAACAAGATGTGGAATTGAAGGAACAAATGTATATAAGGTATGGTAATGGCTTAACAGGTGTGGAATGGAAAGGACTAGTTTGTGAAGGTGTGGAATTAAAGGAACGTGTGTGTGTGTGTGTGTGTGTGTGTGTGTGTGTGTGTGTGTGTGTGTGTAATGGAAGGAGCAATTGTGTGAATAGTTGTGGTAAAGATTTGAGAGCTGTTGAATGGAAAGTGTATATGTGTGAAGGCAGGACAGCGGCCAGACAGGTGGATTGAAGGTGTGGAATTGAAGCAACAGGTGTGTATGTGTAGGTGTGACAGTGGCTAAAGCGGCACTGGTATGATTTGTGTTGAAGGGAAAGAGTGGATGTATATTCGGGTGTGTAGGTGTAGGAAAGTTAGGAAAATGGAAGGAAAAAAAACAATAGCCCCAGAACAATGAGTCCATGGCCACAATGAAGGTGAGGGTTTGTGTGGGAGTATTGAAATGCGATCATGGCTTTGACGGTGGGGTATTACAGGAAGAAAAATAGACGTATCTGTTATCTGCTTGTCGTAATAGATGATTCAAGGCCAGCCCAACCCCGCTTCATGGTAGGTCATTTTTGGTACATTCGTCAAAAAATATGGCGCTGCGAATGAAACGTGTGAAAAAGTAAGTTGATTCAGCTTATATTGATGGCGATGTTTTGTATACCATAAGCAAGATTTCCATATCCCATTGCGGAGTTTAAAGGTTTACAGGCATCAGCGAACGTTCACCAACAATCCCTGGCTAGAATTACCGGTATATCGTGCTTTCCACATTTCTTATCCTCCCCTAAACAACAACGCGTCATTCCTTACCATACTCTTTTGTTATTTGTTTCATATTGCTGTCATATAAAAAAAAAAACAGTTCATGTAGCCTAACCCCTTCAAAAATGACAGCCAGCAGAAAAGTGTCGATAAACTTTGTCTCATGGCTGTACAGAACCTCGCAACAAGATATACCAACCATGCCCGGGCGACAAACACTGTAGTGCTCGTTCAGATTTTGTCGTACCTGGCTGTGTGTGTGTGTGTGTGTGTGTGTGTGTGTGTGTGTGTGTGTGTGTACAGTTGCTGAAATTAAGTCTTACAATTCTTTACGATAAATAACAAGACAGTGAACGATAATTTTCGAAGTCTGGTGATACGGTTTCCGAAGTTCATCATGAGTTTTCAGAACACTGTAAGAGTTTCATAATTATTAGACGAAAAAATGGAGTGGTATTCTTGTCCCCAACTGTACGTAAACAGACTCGTAGCTCGTGTGACACAGGAGAGGAGGGATAGCACTGGGACCCACTTTTTCTAATTTATGTTCTCGTATGGATGAAAAAGTGCCGTGTCTGCCCGCCTTTTGTGACCGTGGAGCAGAGTTAGTTCCTTTTGTACCATGACACACGGGTTGTTTTTATTCTTGCTGCTGGCGGTGTATTTTGTCCAGTTTAAGAGACTTCCCGAGGTCGGAGGATGTCGTGTAGTAAAGGAGTGTGAGTGTCCACTGAGACGATCTTTGTCCGTTTTGTCGTTCACTTTGGAGACTGAACATTAGCTTTTCATTTTGTTTTTTTGTCAGTACCTTATTATCCTTTATTATCCTCCTCCATTTAATTGATACCGGTACTTTGTCGATAATAGAAGTATGGAAAAAACATACAACAAATTCTTTTACCAGGTGTAGCAGGTTTGGTGTATGTGTGCGTGTGTTCTTGTGTGCGCCCGTATGTAGGTGGAGGGGAGGGTGGCAAAAAGTGTGTGTGGGCAGTTGTGTGTGGTGACCCTGGCCTAACCTTACCTAACGAAATAGTAAAAGGTGACATGTGCAGAGACTGAAATGCTCGTGTGTGTGTGTGTGTGTGAGTGAGAGGGGGGAGAGAGAGGCTACAGGTGTGTGGGGGTAGACAAGACAAGTGTGTGGGCAGGTGTGGTGTGGTGGTGACCGTGGCCTCCAACTGCTCACGTGAGGCACATCGATTGCTCCCACGCCCCTCCTCCCTCACCCCTCCTACCCCCCCTCCTGTCTTATCCCCCCTCCCTGCCTCTTCTCGCTCTCCCACCCTCCCACGCCCTTCCTTCTCTCCCACTCATTTTACATCCCTTTGAGCTACTTATCTCCCTCTCCGTCCCACGCGTTTCTCTCTCTCTCTCTCTCTCTCTCTCTCTCTCAAATGGAATATGGTAATCTGCATACAGGTTATCCTCAGTGGGTGTGGTGCCGGTGGGGGGCTTGGGATAGGGGAGAGGGAGGGACTAAAAAAATAATAATAATAATAATCCCTCTTTCATCTACGGTGGTGGATTACATGCGTGTCGTCATAGTAAATTATATGTTAGCTTAGGGTATGGCACCAGCTGAACCATGTAAAGTGTAACTTGGTGGTAGGGAACCTTGTATCATTATAACCTGTTAGTACTTACTTAACATGGTAACACTTGGTCAATTCATCTTTATCCTGGTAATCTCAAGAGTGTTTATTCCCAAATCACAAAAAAGTCACAGTTAGTGCTTGTTTTATTGCAGAATTTAACTGGAACCTGATTTTGTTTATAAAACTTCAAATATCTGGAGGTTTTCCATTGGCGAGTAAACCCATCTTGTGTTTCCCAGAGTAAAACAATAAAGTCTGTTCTGAAGAGCACATTAGTTGTCATCCTTGTAGCCTAAAAGTTAATACACCTACGGAAGTAAATTTACGGATGACCTTATGGGAGAAAATGGTCTCCCTCATAATTCACCCATAATGTCATCAGTAGCGGTAACTACGTAACCCTTGAGATGTGGACTTGCGATAATTTTATACGGTTTGTATATGGAAAGGTCAATGTTGGGAATATCTTTAAGAGACAGGAAAAGATAAACTTGGGTGAAAATCCAGACTAAAGTCAAATACATTATAGAAGTTAATAAAAGAACAGAAATGAAGGTGGGCAAGTCTTGTAGCAAGAATAAGGGATAACCAATGGAGCAAGAGGCTGACTGACTGCACTCTAAGAGATAGTAAGCATAGCAGAAAAATGCCAGACAGGAGGTGGAGAGGTGAGATAAGAAGTTTGTAGGGTAGACGTGGCAGAGATTGACTCTGTCAAGGAATTTGTGAAGGCTGGGGGAGGCCTTTGTTCAGCGGTGGACTTGTAATGGCTGATGTACCGGTATATATATATATATATATATATATATATATATATATATATATATATAGCCAACACACACACACACACACACACACACACACACACACACACACACACACAAGAATCACCGACCTTAGTGGTTGGATTGGAAGGAGTGGGTGGTGGTGGGGGAAGGTTAAGAGTGGCTGGTGGGTTGAGAGAGAGAGAGAGAGAGAGAGTTAGGGGAAGAAGTGGGTGGTGTAAGACAGTGGGTGTTTGAGTGGGATGAGGGTGGTGGGAGGGGAAGGTTGGGATGAAGAGGTAGGAAGAAGACGAGGCTGGGCAGGAAGGAGTGGTGGGAATGGGAGGGTAGGAAGGTGGAAGTGCTGTGAGGGGAGCGTGGAAAGGAGGGAGTGGTGGGAGGGGAGAGTGGAAAGGAGGGAGTGGTGGGAGGGGAGAGTGGAAAGGAGGGAGCCGCAGGGAGGGGAGAAAGGAATGGTTGTTGAGGAGAGAGTCTTTTACCTATTCCAGTGCCTGTATCTTCACATTGTTTTTCATGTGTATGGTTGTTTGTTCAGTCTTTCACATAATTCATACCAGTAGTTTCTTCAGTAAGTCATCCTGTCCTGCCGTCCATCCTTTCATCCAATTTTCCTTCCCCACCTCTATGTTATTCTTATTTACCCATCCTTAGTCTTCTGTGGTCTCCTTCCCTCTATTGCTGTCTTGTGTATTTCCCTTTTTTCTTCATTTCCATTTTAATTTTTCATTCTTTCTGCATTTCCTTCCTCTATTTCTGCCTCCACAGCTTTTCATTTTTCATCTTCTATCATTTCTGTCTTCTTGTCTTTCGTTCATGTTCTCTTTCCTTTCCCTCTCGCATTCCGTCTTTCCTTCATGCATTTCTTCCTTTCTTTTCATCTTTCTTGCTCCCTTTTTTCTCCTTACATATACTCTTTCCGTACTTTTCTCTCTGAATCCTTCCTCCCTCAGTCCCTTCTTCCCAACTTCACCATCTCCATTCATTCATTCACTCCCATATCTTCCATCCTTCCCCTCCCCTTTCCTTTCTTCCCACCTTCCTTCCTTCATACCTCTCATCTTTATCCCTCTTCCTTCCCCCTGTGTTCTTCCATTCATTTCTCCCTCCGGTCCTCTCCACTTCTTCCTTCCTATTCTATCCCTTTCACTCCGTCTTCCCCCCCCCCAACCCTCCCTCTGTTCCTCTCCTTCTGCGTCCTCATGTTCCTTTCATCTTCCCTCCCTGCGTACCTTCCTTCGTTTCTGCTATTCTTTTCTTAGTATTTCATTCCTTTTTTTCCTTTTTTATCCATTTCTTTCCTTCTCTCCTCCCCCCGGTCACTCACTTCTTTCCCCCCTTCGTTTCCTCCCTTCTTTCTCCGTCTTCCTTCCTTCCTTCCTTCCTTCCCTCAATTTTTCTTTCCTCCTGGCGTCCCTGCTTCCCACGCCCCTCCCACTCCCCTCCTTTCCTCCTCCCCTCCCCCTTCCCGCATCCCCTCCGGTACTCAGCCACCACTAACGCCTCCACCTACTCTACCTCCACCCTCTTTATGACTCTCTCTCTCTCTCTCTCTCTCTCTCTCTCTCTCTCTCTCTATGTATCCTCCAGGCAATCCATTATATCTCTCTTCTTCACCCCCTTTTTTTTTGTGTGTGTATTTTTCTATATTTATCATCCATCCTCCCACTCGTCTTGGCCATCATCTGCCTCCCCAACCACATCCACCCCCCACCCTCACTGCCACCCTCACCCACATCCACATCTCCCTCTCTATCCACACTATCTCCACACACCCTCAGCCTCATCCACTCACACCCACCTCGCCCTCTCCTCCCATCCTCACCAACCCCCCCACCCCTCCATTTTCATCCACCTCAACATCTCTACACTCACACCCACCTCTCTCTCTCTCTCTCCACCCACTTCCACCCTCCCTCTCTCTCCACCCACTTCCACCTTCCCTCTCTCTCCACCCACTCCCACCCTCCCTCTCCATCCACAGTCTCCCCCACCCCTCATGCTAACCTGTTATTTAGGAAAGGAAGGTTGATTTGTTGGATGGGGTGACGGGTATTATTATATAGAAACCAATATTTTTTTTTTGTTCACAACCCAGTTTGACTCCTTAACTTGGCCTGAAATTGGCATCTCTCCATCTTGATTGCTGAGCTGTGGCAAAGATCATCACTAGAATGCGGTGCTGGTCACGAAGAAGTGCTCTGGAAGGAATGTAGAGCCCTAGCATTCTCTGTCATAGGGGAAGGTGATATAAGCTGCTAAAGGACGAATTTCCGGGCCAAGTTAATGTGAAAGAAGTGTACAATAGTTTTTTTTTTTTTTTTTAGTAAGTGTTCCAGGCTTTTGTAATTGAGTGTGCAATATACAGTAACCTTGAAACGAGGTAGATTATAAAAGTGATCCTCCCTTGTTCGCAGTACCTCCACCCATACCGCCCATCCGTCCGTCCGTGTGTGTGTGTGTGTGTGTGTGTGTGTGTGTGTGTGTGTGTGTGTGCGCGCGCCCTTTCTTTTAACACACGTAGGGTAAATCACGCACATACACTGGCGCAAGCACAAAAATACCTGATGTACACGTAAAAGTACACACACACATACACACACACACACACACACACACACACACACACACACACACACACACACACACACACACACACACACACGGCCTCCGGTAAGGTGTATGGAGAAAGTACAGTACCGGTATGTTGTGTTTCTCTCTGGCCTCAACCTCAGTACCCTCTCCTTCCCTACCCCCACCCCATCCCCTCTTCTCTCCTCTCTTCCTCCATTTATTTTGCCCTCCTCCTCCTCCTCCTCCTCCTCCTCCTCGTTGCTTTACTGTCCTCATCTTTATCTCATAGAATTAGATACCATAGTTAAAAAAGACCATTATATCTGTTGCTGATTGCTTCCTTTTGCATTCCTCTTCCTTCTACCCTTTATTTCTCTTCCTCTTGCATCTTTCCTTTTTTCCTTACCTTTCCTTCCGTCTGTCCCTCTTCCATCCTGCCTCACAGACCTTCTTTCTTTGTAGCCATGGTTTTATTTTTTCTTTAATCTGTCCTCTGCTTCTTATGTTGTTTTCTTCTAACCCTGTCTTCATTTCTCCCTTTTTTTTTTTTTCTCTCCTAAAACTTCATATTGTCTTCATTCTGCTCTGCCCTTTTTTCTTTTTTTTTTACAACACTTTCTCTACATCACCATTCTCCCTTATTTCCTTCTCACCATTATCTTTTCCCCCTCTTTGTCGTCCTTCTCATCTTCACTCTTCCTTCTTTACCCTTCCTCCCATCTTCTCTCTACTATATTAATCTTGCCATCTTCCTCCTACCATCTTTTTCATTCTTCCCATTCTTCAGTCCTCCTCCTTAATCTTTCTTCCTGTCTTTTCCCGAATATCTTAATCTTTCCATATTCTCTCTTATCATCTTCTTTCCATCAATTTTTTATTTGCCTTTCTTATCTTAAATTCATCTTTGCCTTTATTTTTTTCTTGTTTGTGTCTTTCTTTTTTTCTTGCTTATTCCATTTTCTCCTCGTACATCATTTTTCACATTTATTTTCTTTCACTGTGTTGGCCTTTCATCCTTCAGTAGTATCTTTTTCTTCCCAAATAATAATACGTCCCACTCCCCACACTTCCCCTCTCACCTTCAACCTCTCTCTCTCTCTCTCTTTCCTTCTTTTCCCGTCATCTCGTGTTACACTTGTCACTTCATCACCCCACTTCCTTTTTCCCCATTTCACCCCACCCCATCGTCTCAGTCCACCCTCTACCCTCACCCCATACCCCGTCGTCCCTTCACTCCCCTCCCTATCCCCTCCCTCCTCTCCCCGACCACCACCGTCACCCCCATCACCTCCACCCTCACCCCAAAATCCACACCCATACTTTTCCCTCCCTTCCTTTGCTTTTCTCTTCTCTCCCCTCATCCCAGTTTCAATTTTCACTTTTCTCTGTTTCTCTCTTCACTCCTTCGGCCTCCCCACCTTTCACCTTTTATGTTCTTCCGTGTTCCAGTCCACTTCCCTCGTCAACCTTCACTTCTCCTCTTCCTTCATTTCCACCCGTCTTCCATCTTCACCCTCTTCCTTCTCCCTCTCTTTTCCTTTATCTTCATCTTTTCTTCATTTTCATACTCTCCTTTCCTTCGCCCCCCTTCTCTCTCACCCTTCCCCTCTCTCTTTCCCACGACACTCCATCCTTCTTCAGTTTCCCCATCCCTTCCCTCCCGTCACTTTACTTTCCCCTCCTCTCTCCTTTCTTTCGCTTTCTTTTCCTTTCTCTTCTCTTCCCTCTCCTTCACCCACCATGTCTTTTCCTGCCACTTCCTATTCTTGTCTCCTATCACTTATTTTTTCCTTCCTTCACCTAGTTCCCTCCATCACCATCCCCTTTTCTCTCCCATCTCCTCAATGCAGCCTCCCCCTGACCCTTCCTCCCCTCCCCCTGACCCTTCCTCCCCTCCCCCAACATTCCCCTCATTCTTACCCCTCCTTAACTTTCCCTTCACCATCATCCCTCCCCTACCCCTCCCCTCCCCCTCCCCCTTCTCCTTCCCCCTACCCCTCCTCCTCCTCCTCCTCCCCTCCCCCTCCCCTTCCCCTTCCCCTTCCCCCTTTGGTTACCTCGTAATCTCTCTCTCTCTCTCTCTCTCTCTCTCTCTCTCTCTCTCTCTTATCCTCCTCCTTTCTCATCCTCCCCTCCCTTCCCCCCTTCATCCTGCGTCTACCGTCTCATCACAGTTCCCTCCGCCCTCCTTTCATTCTCCTTGCCTCCCTCCCTCTCCTTCCCCCACATTCCTCCCGTATTTCCCTCCAAACTTTTCCTCCCTCCTCCACCCCCCCCCCACACTACCTTCCTCCTTACCTTCCCATTTCCCCTCGCATCTCTTCTCACCCTCATCCTTCGCCTCATACTTTTTCTTCCCTCTTCCTCTTCTCTCTCTCTCTCATCCTTTTCATAGGTCTTCCCTCTTCCTCTTCTCTCCTTCAACCTTCTCCTCACACTTTTTCTTCCATCCTTGCACTTTCCTTCCTCCTTCTCTTTTCTTTCCTCTTTTCTCCTTCGCCTTTCCTTCTCGTCCTCCCCCATTCCTTCCTCCTCCTTTCCCTCTTTCCTTTCTCCTCATCCCTCTTTCCTTCTTTTCTCCTTTCCCTTCCTTCCCCTCTTTCCTCTCTTCCCCCCCCCTTTTTTCCCCATCCCATCATTCCTTTCCTTCCGGTCTTTCCCTCGTCCACCTACCCTTTTTCCTCCTTTCCTTCCCTTTTCCTCCTCCCCCTCCTCCTCTTCCCCTCACCTTCTCCTCCTCTTCTCCTAACCTTCTCCTCCTCCTCTTCTCCTAACCTTCTCCTCCTCCTCTTCTCCTCACCTCCTCTTCCCCTCACCTTCTCCTCCTCCTTGTCTCCTAACCTCCTCCTCCTCCTCTTCTCCTCACCTCTTCCTCCTCTTTTCCTCACCTCTTCCTCCTCTTCTCCACACCTCCTCCTCCTCTTCTCCTCATGTCGTCTTCCTCTTCCCCTCACCTCGTCTTCCTTTTCCCCTCACCTCCTCCCCCTCCTCCCCTCACCTCCTCCTCGTCTTCCCTTCACCTCCTCCTCCTCTCCCCTTCACCTCCTCCTCCTCTCCCCTTCACTACCTCCTCCTCTCCCCTTCACCTCCACCTTCTCTTTCCCTCACCTCCTCCTCCTCATCCCCTCACCTCCTCCTCCTCATCCCCTCACCTCCTCATCCCCTCACCTCCTCCTCTTTCCCTCACCTCCTTCTCTTTCCCTCCTCTCCTTGTCCTCTTTCCCTCACCTTCTTCTCCACTCCCCCTCTTCCTCCCCTCCACTTCCCCTCTTCCTCCCCTCCCTCTCCTCCTTCCCTTCCCCACCCCCTCTTTCTGCCCCTCCCCTCCCCTCCCCTCCCCTCCCCTTTCCTTCCCTTCCCTTCCTCTCCTTCACCTTCCCCTCCCCTCCCCTCCCACATTCCAGTGTTCCTCCCTCCGTGTAACTTTCCCTCACCTCCCCCTCCCTTCCCCTCCCCCCACTTCCTTCCCCTCGCCACGTTTCACCTGGCCAGCGCATCTTCACCCGAGCCTCACCACCCTCCATCTTCATCACCACCTCTTCTTTCTTCATCACCACCATTATCACCACCACTACCACTCATCACCACCACCATTATTACTAGCACTGCCACTCATCACCATCTCTTCCACCTTCATCACCATTATCATCACCACCACTACTATCTTCATCACCACAACTCGGTACCAGTGCCACCACTGTCATTTTCATCACCAGCACTTCCATCTTCATTACCGCCACTGCCGCCACTCTACTACTACACTACACTACACTACACTACACTACACTACACTACACTACACTACACTACCATTACCATCAGTAAATACCACCACTACTATTGCCATCACTAAACACTACTACTATCACAACTCTACTACTGCACAACGTCACCACCTCCACCACCACCACCACCACCACTACCACCACCACAATTATCTTAACAGCCATCACTACCATTTACATCCTATCATCACCATCATCATCAACAATTTCCTCTTTTCATACTCCGTTTTTCCCAGCTTACCTCCTCTACCCCCCCCCTCCTCAATCTCTCCCCCTCCCTCCTATCTTTGAACCTCCTTGACTCTTTCTCTCCACCTCGCTCCTCCCTCCGCACCCTCTTTCCTCTTTCTCTCCTCCTCCGTCCTCTTCACCTCCCTCTCGCTGTCTGCTTCTCTCATTTTTCACAACTTCCCTTTCTCTTTCTCCACCTCGCTCCCCTTTCGCTCCACACCATCTCTCCTCTTCCATCCCCTCTCTCCCTCCACCTCCTTCCTCTTCACCTTCCTCCTTTTTCTCCCCATGGCCCTCCTCCTTCTCTCTTCGCATCCCTCCCACTCTCTTCCCCTCCACTCCCGTGCCTTCTCTTCCTCCCACTCCCGTGCCTTCTCTTCCTCTCCACTCCCCTGCCTTCTCTTCCTCTCCACTCCCCTGCCTTCTCTTTCTCTCCACTCCCCTGCCTCCTCTTTCTCTCCACTCCCCTGCCTCCTCTTCCTGTCCACTTCCCTCCCTCCACTTCCTCAGTCTCTCCAGGACGTAGACGGGTCTTTTACTTTAACCAAACGATTTTATTCAGCTTTAAGGAGGTGAAGGGTCATTGTTTTCTCTCTACATTGTTAGGATAATACCTTTTTTTTTCATTTTCTTTAACGCACCTTAGTCTTCAGCGCTGTTAGTATTGTTGTTGTCATAACTGGAGCTAGTATTGTCATCATCATCTTCATCATCATCATCATCATCATCATCATCATCATTATCATTCACAGCTATCACCATAACCACCCTGTGTATCAATCACTGCTATGTACACGACCTCGAGAAAGGGCTTCCTATCTTGTGTCCAGAATGGGATGGGTAAAACAGGAAAATGTTCTCAGATACCAAGCTATTTTTGTTGATTACCACAGCTACCACATTTAATTACTGTACCACCACCACCACCAACAACAACAACAACATTCAACATTCGGTGCCACAATTTCCAGGATCAGCTACTGCCATTTCTAGACCAACATTCGCTACCACAATTTTTACACTACCAACATTCACTACCACAATTTTTACACTACCAACATTCGCTACCACAATTTTTACACTACCAACATTCGCTACCACAATTTTTACACTACCAACATTCGCTACCACAATTTTTACACTACCAACATTCACTACCACAATTTTTACACTACCACCATTCACTACCACAAATTTTACACTACCAACATTCGCCACCAGAATTTTTACAACAATTTTTAGACTGCCAACATTCACTACCACAATTTTGACACTACCAACATTCACTACCACAAATTTTAGACTACCAACATTCGCTACCACCATTTTTCAACCACCACGCTGTTGTCCAGGCATCCATCACAATTAAGGCCACACGCTAGTCACTGCCTTGGTCTGCCTGTCCTTCAAATCACTACAACTACCACAATTGCCTGGATTCACCAAAATTACCACAACCACCACAGTATCCAAGCTGCCTACCACAGTTTCCCCCCCCCCCCGTCTCCCACACGTTGCCTACACTACATATAATAGTGGCTTTAACGTGGGTGTGTAGAGGGACGCCTTCTCGTGGTGACGCTGATGCACCGGACACAGGACCTGTCCTTATGCACAAACATCTCTCAACTCTCCCCATCTCCTGCCCCAAAAGGAAGATGGTGGGCTGCAGCACTAGTTTTATACGGTCTGCTACTACTACGACTACCACTACTACTACTACTACTACTACTAACTTTACTACTATCATCTGACGGATCCTCACCCCCTTTCAGTTCGTTGCATGGTCGTGTTGTGGGAGTGGATGGTCGATTGAACTAGTAACCAAGGAGACTCATTGTTAAGTCATGTTTAATGTTCAGTTTCACACAACCACCACAGAGTATTCCGGTGGTGAGATTGGGCAAGTTCCGTCAGATGAAAACAAACCGACTGTGCAACTGCCAGCATTATCGTCCTACCACTACCACTAGCTACCATTACCACCACCACCACCAGCATTATCGTCCTACCACTACCACTAGCAACCATTACCACCACCACCACCAGCATTATCGTCCTACCACTACCACTAGCAACCATTACCACCACCACCAGCATTATCGTCCTACCACTAGCTACCATTACCACCACCACCACCAGCATTATCGTCCTACCACTACCACTAGCAACCATTACCACAACCACCAGCATAATCAGGCTACCACAGCTACCAACATAACCACACTACCACAGCCAGGAACAATATTATACTACAAAAACCATCAGCATAATCACACTGCCACAAATACCGGTATACTGTACTACCACAGCTTACCAACATAATCACTACCACACCTACCAACATTAACACACTACCACACCTACCAACATTAACACACTACCACACCTACCAGCATTGTCACACTGCCTCTCAGATTTACTTTTGCACACAATAACAAATCTGCGAGTACTACCACGTCTTTGTAGTTGTTACCGCAGCTACCACACTTAGTATCTGCCACCACAGTACCTTACTACTCATCATCTACCGCCACTACCACACTGTATCTGTAAGTAAAATCACAGCTATACGCTTTTCACTTTAACTTGGTGTAAAATTGCCGTCTCACCAACTTGAATACCGAGTTGTAACAGTAGACTAACATCAGAACATGAAAAGTGCTATGGAATGGAGGTAGAGCCGAAGCATTGTCGTTTCCTGCTACTGAACCACGAATAAAGTACAAAATAAAGAAAATATAGGCCAAGTTAGTGGATGAACAACAGTTGCCTAGCCTACATGAAAGACCACGTACCCATCACCGTAGTAATGTATAAGGAATGGAACACCAACTAAAATCAGTAAATAAATAAATAAATAAAGCAAAGTGTCACGTCACCAGGCTTCGACAGTTCTGACAATAAAGCAGTCCCTCAGACACAGATGGATCTACAAGTTGGTGTCCCAGACTATATACCGTAACGTCCCCATTTGGTGTTTTTATATACTGTAATTAGAAGTGTAATAAATACTAAGAAATATTTGAACTTCCACATCAGGGTGGCCCGTAGAACATAAAACTTCGTCTGCGTTTCAAAATGTTAAATGTTTTAAGTGAAACTGTGTTGTTTTATTACAGTATTATTGTTTATTAGTCTCTACCGGTCAAATCGGTCTGGGACTAAACAGTATATAGGTTTACGCGGTTAGGCTACGTCAGTATGTCCGTCAGTCCGTCCGCAATTTCGTGTCCGCTCAGTAACTTCCACATGCATGGACAGATTTTGATATAACTTCACACAATTGTTTCCCATACCATGATGGTGTGTCGCGTGCAACAACCAGGCATCTACTTCCAAGGTCAGAACCTTTACATACCCATATTGTGTACACTGTACAAGTGTACATACACATTGCTGTCATACCTACTTTGTATATTCAGTACATATGTATGATCATCATCCGGTAGGAGACTGTATTGCATAAAAATACTTCATTCCTTATTATTATGTTGTTTTCTGGCATTCTGGACCCTACCTCAAGCCATCCTTAGATGGGGGGAGAGGTGATGATGATGTCCTACATGACACAATCATCATCACAACTACCCGAGTCTACATTGCAGTTGCAATAACCGTTTAAGTTTAACAGAGCCGCGTATCTACTACGCAACCACCATAACGTCACTCCCACACAGCACATACCACTCATTTATTTTCACCACAGATCTGCCACACAAAACACCACCCATACCATCTAGTATAGCCACGTATCTGTCACACACAACTATCACAATATTACCGCCACACAGTACTACCCTTGCTGTTTATTTTCTCCACAGATCTACCACAGTGAATCCACCACAGTGACACAACCATCACACTTTCATTAGGATACAGAGCCACCTATATCTAGCCATCTTTTAATCCAATGAGCCATCACACTACGGCTGTTACTCACACAACTACCATTATTCTCTTGCAACAGCTTATTCATTCATTCATTTATTCATTCATCCATTCCATTCATTCATCGTCGTCGTCATCATCATGTCCCTTTTTCCACCCTTTATTTTATTTATGTACGTATTTAGTTAGTTTTAGGTAGTTTTTATGTCCGTGGTAGGTGGGGCGGCCACCATCCACTCATTTGATATGGCACTGTGTTCAGCTAACTGCACTGAGTGACAGACCAGATGGTTTCTTGTAACCTAGAAAGCAGTGTAGCTGTACTGTATGTTGGGTGATGACCATTCCTTCAATGAACGCCTGGTGGTCTAGTGAGTTAAGGTGCACTAACCTGATGTGGTACATAAGGATTTACATCTGAGGGATGGTTGTAGTTTAGTGCTTACATAATGCCTCTCAGGGATTAGTGACTGATTACTTGCCTTAAATGTTTTGACTAAGTAGCCTAGCCCCTGTCCCTTTCGCTGTTGATGGAAATGAAGGATTAGATGATAGAATTTATTTCTTTTGCAACAGTGCTGCACTGCTGCTACACTGTTCATTTATTTTACCACAAAAGTGCCTCATATTACTTATTAACTTCCCCAACGAAGTTGAATGAAGGTTATGTATTCACTCGTGTCTTTGTTTTTATACAAGGTACCAGGTACCACAAAAAGTGAATTTCAATGAAATCTGGTGGGTGGGTGAGCAATGGGTCAAGGAAGAGTTGGTCAGATTTTGAGGTGGATCCGGTACCGGTTACAGGAATAAACCATAAAATTTTACTGGCGTTGGCGGAGGTACGCGCTCTCTGATATGTGTAACAGGACAGACTAAGACCTTGGAATTTGTGACTGTGTGGGACCGTAAAAGTGTTTGTCGGGTAGGGAGGAGGAACTGCAGCAGTAAATAATGAATTTTATTGGCGTTGGCGGAGGTATGCGCTGCCTGAGTTCTTTCTAGTTTATTTTGCTTGCAAGGTGCCCAAGTCACCACCAGCGTTAGGTGTGTGTTGAGTTTGAAGTCGAGTAGGGTCAGAGGTCGTTTTTGGATGCAGTTGTAGGTCAGGGGTCGTGGTTGTAAACTCTGCTAAGCTTAAGTTGTGTAGCCTATAACGTTCCTTCCTTATACGTTTGTCGTCATTTATACACCTACCAACGCTTCACAGTCAAGTTACGGTGAATATCGTGACAAAATACTGAGCGGTCATTTCAGCTACTCACCGATAATTTTTATGGAGACATCTTTATCTTGTAATTCATAATTATTTCACCTCAGCCTGGCCCAGATTTTCATCCTTTTGTTACTTATATCACGTAGCTCAGTGGCAGAATACGACAGTGAGGCTCCACATTCTTTCCAGATTACTTCTTCGTGACTAGCATCGTATTCTAATCTTAATTGATTGTTAAAACTCATATTCAGGATGGAGGTATGACAGTTTTGGGCCATGTATAAGTGAAAAGAGTACAGTTAGGATGCTTAATAAGATGGCAATTTTAGGTCGAGTTCATGGCGTCTGGGTGATTGAGTATAGTTAGGTTTCTTTATATTTCCTTGCCTGGTAATAATAGCTGTAGTTGCAACCCCAGGCTCATCTGAACATGAACCCAGTGGACTGCAGGCTGAAGTTGCCCCCTCGTGCAGTTCACCATCCTCTTTTTAGGGATAGGGAGGGAGTTGAGGGACATTCGCATAACCGGACCGTGGAGCCGTCTGGTTATACTGTGAAGGCATCCTCTCCACCACTGACATGCCTAGGACAGACCATTGCTAGAAAAGGGGCGTAAGGGGGTGAGGGGGGTTCACCAGGACACACTCGCTAAAATATATATAGGCTATACTTGCCTGACCTTTACATCAGCACTTCCTTTTGCACTGCCATTTTAGCCCTGAGTATTGATCGTATATAACCTTTAGCTTACCTTTAGCCTGAATGTGGCCCCCGATTCATTTTTTGCGATAAGATTAAAATTCGTGTGTTAGATGTTACTTTGTCCTTTCCTCTAACCTGTTTTCCTTTATTTCCTTTGATTGACTTCTCTCCTTTTCTTCTCTCTCCTCCATCCCTTTCCCGTCTTCCTTCTTCCATTCGTCTCCTCCCCGCACTTCCATCACTTACCTTCTATCTTCCCCACCCCTTCCCCATTCTTTGCCTCTCTTTATCTCTGCTCTTTTCTTCCATATCACTTCCCCCCTTTTGCCTTTTTCTCCTACTCCTGTCATTATACCCTACACTTCCCCAGCTCTTTCCTTGTCGTACCTCTTTCATTTTGTTTTCATGTCTGCAATTTTTCCTCCATCCCTCTCGCCCAAATCCCCACCTCCCTCCTTTACTCTCTTCCTTCGAATATTGCTTCCCTTTCCTCCCCCATTCCTCCTTTTCCCATCCTCCATACTTCCTTCCCTTTGTCCCTTCCTTCCTTCCTTCCTCTTCCTCATTCCATCCCTCCTTCCTTCCTTCCCGATCCTCCCTCCTTGCCTCCTTTCCTCTTCTGTCGTCTCCTTTCCTCCTTCCTTCCTTCCCTCCTCTTTCCTCCTTCCCTTCCATTTCCTCCCCTCTTTCCTTCAGTTTCTTCCCTTCATTCCTTCCCTTTCATTCCTTCCATTTCCTTCCTTCGTTCTTTCCTTCCTACACCTTTTCCACCCACCATTCCCAGTCTCCACGGCTCAACTTTGCGAATAATTGACTCATCGCCTCACTCCAAGGATTTTTTTTTTTAAATCTATTCTTGCTTCCTTCAGACGATTTTATTTAACCTCATCTCCACAATGACATGATTTACATTTTATTTTCGCTTCTTCCAGACGATTATATTTTGTTAGAAATTTGACTAACGTCTTCAATCTGACGGTATTTTGTAATCACTGGATAGAGTTAAGGATACAGGGGTTAGATGCAGCCCTGATGAACCTCGTCACTGCAGAATGTCTTCCTTGAACTGAATAAAACCATGTAGTGGTAGCAAGAACAACCGGAAAAAAGGTTTGTAGTCGGTTTGAAGAGGTGGGAATATTTAGTGAATGTGAGTGGCCATGTCCGCAGCGGTGGCTGGGTCAGTGTAGGTCATAGGTCAAGGTAGGCCGGGAGTAGGAGAGCAGCATGTTAGGGGTCAGACCACCAGTGTTATTATCCAGGATAGTTTAATTGGCCACATACAAGATATTGATGGCATAGTAGTTACAGAACAGTTTTTACTTCTCTGCCTGCAATATATATACTGGTAATTGTTAGTCCACGGTAGACAAAGGTCTCTCTTAATCTTTAACGCTGTGGCCTATTGGCTGTAAGCCTGTACCCTGCAGTCCTATCTCGCCATCTCGTCCTTTGCATCTTCCTCCCACTCCATCTCTCGGTTGCCACTTAGTTATCTTCATTTTCCATCTACGAACGACGTGACCTGCCCACATACACGTTTTTGCTTTTTTATTTTTTTGATTATGTGTGCCACTTTTGTCTGTTTCCTTATCCGGGAAGCTCTGTTTTTATATACCCAAGTGAACCAGACATAATCCTGTCCATTTCTCTCTAAGAATTCATATGTTTTCAATCCAAAAGTTTTGTTGGATTCCGCATTTCCCATCCTTAAGTTAGAACAGGAAGGATTCATTAATATTATTAATCTAACCGTCACTGGTGGTATTATATATATATATATATATATATATATATATATATATATATATATATATATATATATATATATATATATATATATATATATATATATATATATATATAATATATATATATATATATATATATATATATATATATATATATATATATATATATATATATATATATATATATATATATATATATATATATATATATATATATATATATATATATATATATATATATAATAACAACTAGTCCACCTTTGCTGTGTAACCTTATGCACTTAATAGGCTTTTAGTGATTATCCAGTTATATTACTTATAAAATTTACCGCTACCTGTGTTTGATAACCTCGCCTTTTTTTTCCCCACAGGTGAGTTTGCTGTCCTGGATGCATGAGGAGGGGTAGCCTAGTGGTGAGTATAGGACGGCAAGATCTCCTTGGATAGATAGATAAATAGATTGGTTGATTGATGGGTGGATGGATGTGTGGGTGGATAGAATAACTGTGAAAAAGATTGATCCCTTCACAAACTTAGTTGCTGTTTTGTATTTTATTCTTGCTACTTCCCGACAGTTTTGTTCACCATCATCACACCACCACCACCACCACCACCACCACCACTACTACTGTTGTGAAAGAGCAATGAACGGTGGTCAGGAAGTAGCAAGACTAAAACGAAAGGTCATGGTGGTGAAGGGGATTGAAAGGAAGAAGTGCTTGGTGCGTGTGTCAGTGTAGGTCAAAGGTCAGGGTAGGTCAGGATAGGTCAGCGAGTTTGGCGAGGTCACTGATAGGGTCAGATGATATTTGTTGATTTGTTTTTTTACTCATCTTCTGTCCTGCTTTGTGTGTGTGTGTGTGTGTGTGTGTGTGTGTGTGTGTGTGTGTGCAGACCATCTTTCATTCAGTCTGTACCTCTTCGTTTTGTAATTTATACCGCACGTCCTTCTTCCTGCTTTCCTCTCTTCCTTCTGACCTTTTTGCAGTCCTCTTTCCTCTCTCAATGTTTTTCTTTTCCCTATCCTTTCTTCCTTCCCCAATCCTTCTTTCCTTCCCCTGTCTTTCCTTCCTTTCTTCTGTCCTTCATTCCCTCTGTCCTTCTTTCCTACCTTTCTTCTCTCTCCATCAGTCTTTCTTTCCTTCCTCCGTCGTCTGGCATTTGCATATTTTTTTCATTTTTCTTCGTCTTAATTAATTTCTTCGTGCTTTTCATGTTTTATATAAAGCAGATGTGATTGTCAATTTTGGCGGAAACGGAAATAAACTCCATGCCATTCATTCCCTCCTTCCCTCCCTCCCCTTCCTTCTTCCTTCCTTCCCTGTCCCTTACTCCCTTCTCTTTCCGTTTCTCACTTTCTTGTCCCCCTTCCCAGTCCTTCCCTTTCCATTTTCCTTCCTCCCTTTCCTCTCTCCCCCTCCCTCCTTCCTTCCCTCTTTTTTCTCCCTCTCCTTATTTCCTTCTCCCTTTCTGTTTCCCTCGCCGTATTTTCTCCCTCCCTATTTCCTTCTCCCTCTCCCTATTTCCTTTTCTGTTTTTCTCCCTCTCGCTATTTCCTTTTCTGTTTTTCTCCCTCTCGCTATTTCCTTTTCTGTTTTTCTCCCTCTCCCTATTTCCTTCTCTCCCTCCCTCTTTCCTTCTCCCCATTTCCTTCCCTCTCCGTATTTCCTTCTCCCTCTCCTTATTTCCATCTCCCTTTGTTTCCCATTCCCTACTTCCTTCTCCCTCTCCTTATTTCCATCTCCCTTTGTTTCCCATTCCCTACTTCCTTCTCCCTTTCTCCTTCCCTTTCCCTATTTCCTTCTTCCTTTCCCTACTTCCATCTCCCTTTCTCCTTCTCTTTCCCTAAACTTCTCCCTTTTTGTTTCCCTTTGCCTATTTCCTTCTTCCTTTCCCTATACTTCTCCCTTTTTGTTTCCCTTTGTCTATTTCCTTCTTCCTTTCCCTGTACTTCTCCCTTTTTGTTTCCCTTTGCCTATTTCCTTCTTCCTTTCCCTACTTCCTTCACCCTTTCTGTTTCCCTTTCCCCATTTCCTTCTCCCTGTTTCCTTCTTTTCTGTTTCCTTCTCCCGTTGTTTCCTTCTCCCTCCCTATTTCCTTTTCCCTCTCCCTATTTCCTTCTCCCTCTCCCTATGTCCTCCCTCTCCCTATTTCCTTCTCTCTCTCCGTTTCCTTCTCCCTCTACCTATTTTCTCCATCCCCATTTCCTTCTTCCCTATTTCCTTCTCCCTCTCCCCCCTCCTTCGTCTCCTCCCACTCTCCTCCATTCATCATTTCCTGCTTCCTCTTCCACGTCTCCATCCTTTCCTCCCTGTCTCATCCCTCCATCATTTTCTTCCTCCCCTTTCATCCATCCTTTCCTTCTTTTCCCCTTCCCTCCATCCGTTTCTCTCTCTCTCTCTCTCTCTCTCTCTCTCCCCTTCTTCCATGCTTTCCTCCTCTCACCCTATCTTCATCCTTTCCTCCCCTTCCCTCTCACCCTATCTTCATCCTTTCCTCCCCTTCCCTCTCCATCGTTCCTCCTTCTCCCCCTCTCTCCATCCTTCCTCCTTCTCCCTCCATCCTCTTCTCCCTTTCCCTCCCCATCCTCTCCTCCCATTCCCTCCATCCTCTCCTCCCGTTCTCTGCCCATTTTCTCCCCCCTTTCCCTCCCCATTCTCTCCCCCCTTTCCCTCCCCATCCCCTCATCCCTTTTTTTCCCCATCCTCTCCTCCCTTTCTCTCCCCATCTTCTCCTCCCATTCTCTCCCCATCCTTCCTCCCTCTCCCCCTCCCCTCATCCTTTCCTCCCTTTCCCTACATCCTCTCCTTCCTTTCTCTCCCCATCCTCTCCTCCCTTTCCCTCCATCCTCTCCTCCCTTTCCCACGCCATCCTCTCCTTCCTTTCCCTCCATCCTCTCCTCCCTTTCTCTCCATCCTCGCCTCCCTTTCCCACCCCATCCTCTCCTCGCTTTCTCACCCCGTCCTCTCCTCCCTTTCCCACCCCATCCTCTCCTCGCTTTCTCTCCCCATCCTCTCCTCCCTGCCCTTCCAACCTGCCAGCCAGTCTGTGAAAGTGGTCAACATTAATTATCAAGATTGAAATACGGAAAATAATTAATTGGGTAATAAATATCGCTTTTTTTCACTGTGGCAAAAATACTGAAGGTTTCTTTTATGACAGCGAATTGTGGTGATGGGAGAAATGTTTGTAGTTGTGGTAGCTGATGGTGGTTGTTGTGGTGATTGTGAGGTGTGATTTTGTTGGGGTAGCTATGAGCGTTGTGGTGATTGTGAGGTGATTGTTGAAGTTGTGGTAGCTGTGATTATTGTGGTGGTTGTGAGAGGTGATTGTTGTAGTTGTGGTAGCTGTGGATGTTACTGTGAATGGCATATTAGTAGGTTGAGATATACGTGTAGTTGTAATTTGAGAAACAGTTTTGAGTGATATGTGTGTAGGTTGTTGTGGAGGAATGTTAGTTATGGAAGAAATGTTTGTAGGTATGGTAGGAATGTTGGTAGGAATGTTGGTAGGTGGGAGAAAAATCTAGAAGTATGTTAGAAGTGTTAGTGATATGAAACACTGGTAGTTATGAATGAAATAGTAGTAGGTATGTTAGAAATATTGATAGGTATGATAGAAATGTTGGTACTTGTAAATGAATTGTTTGTAGTGAGGAATGAACTAGCTTTAGGTGTGGTAGGAATGTTGGTAGGTGTGGTAGGAATGTTGGTAGGTGTGGTAGGAATGTTGGTAGGTATGGTAGAAGTGTTGGCAGCTCTGATTTCACCGGTGGCAGCGACATTGGTGGTAGTGGTGGTGGGGGTAATGGGTTATCCCCGCCTATGACTCAACTCAAGGGTAGACTCTCTCTCTCTCTCTCTCTCTCTCTCTCTCTCTCTCTCTCTCTCTCCACACACACACACACACACACACACACACATTGTTATTCCCTCATTCACTCATACTGTCTCACTCTGATTCATTCACACAATTTCTCTTTCTCACTGACTCACTCTCATTCCTCTCAAACTAATTCATTCCTTCACTCACTCAGTCTCAGTTCATTTAAGTCTCTCTCTCTCTCTCTCTCTCTCTCTCTCTCTCTCTCTCTCTCTCTCTGTATGTCCTACCACTCAATTTCACTCACAATCAATCTCACTCTCTCACTCCCATGCTGTCTGTCACTCGCTCACTCCTAGCTTACTCACTTCCTAGCTGTCTACCCTCTCTCACTCTTTCATTCACTTTTGCTGACTTTCACCTGCACATTCATTGATTTTCACATTCTGTGTCATTCACGCACCACACACACACACACACACACACACACACACACACACACACTCTCTCTCTCTCTCTCTCTCTCTCTCTCTCTCTCTCTCTCTCTCTCATTTTGAAGCGTTTAATTATCTCACTTTCATACCCTTACACATTTCCTTTCTGTTCCCACTATTTCTCTTGCTCACACTAACTCACTCCCTCACTCTATCTCCTTACCACCCCACTCTTTCACTATTCTTCACTCTCTCACACTGCTGGCTCACACTGGCTCACCCTGACTGTCATTCATTCACACAAAGTTTTACTCTTTCGTTTACAGTCTGTTTCACTCGCCTGCACACATCCGTTTAAATCTTTCTTCGCTCAAGCTGTTTCTCTCTCTCACTCACTCACTCACTGTCTCACTCACTCACTCACTGTCTCACTCACTCACTCATTCACTCACTCACTCGCTTTGTTATTCCTGCTCACCACTATCCGTCATTCGCTTACTCAGTCTTTCAGTCGCTTATTTAGGTCAGTTCTGTTCATTACTCTTTGTCTTATTATGTGTCCGTCTCTTTTACGCATTAGCAGTTAAAATATCACTCTCACTCACGCAAAACATACGCACTCACACAACGTACAATTACTAACTCACACAGCCCCTCTCACTCATTCTCACTTTCTCTCCCTCTTGCACACTTGCACTCGTTTCACTCACTTTTGACTTCCCACGCTCTTTACTGTCATTCACTCAAAGCGTCTCTCTCTCTCTCTCTCTCTCTCTCTCTCTCTCTCTCTCTCTCTCTCTCACGGAGTTATATTCATCATCACACTCTTATCAATCCCATCATGTTTAAACCCATTTCCACTCAACCCGGAAGTGATGGAGCAAGTTGTACGTACCGGTAGTGATGATAGTGGTAGTTGTAGGTACTGGTAGGTGTAGTAGATGGTGGTAGTTGGTGTGGTAGTGGTGATTAGTTGGTGTTGGTGAGGTGCTTGGTGGTGGTGTGTAGTGGGCGGTAGGTAGGTTGATAGTTGTGGTGGTGATGTAGTTGTGTTAGGTTATGGTGGTTGTTGTGGAAAGCAGTGGTAGTTGGGAACGGTGGTAGTTGTGGTAAGTTCCTGTGACACTGGTAGGTACGTAATTTTAGCTGTAGTGCATTTACCTGAACCAGACATGCATCTCAAACTCCTTTCAGCTTGTTTGATGGCCAGGTAAGTCAGACAGGACGGCAGTTTTGAGTAGTAACCAAGGAGACTCGTTACTGCTTCATTTTCAAAGCTCATCGAATATCATGTAACCACGACATGAAATTTTAACTGTGGAAATAGCCCAGTTCCGTCAAGTGAAAAGAACCGATTATACTTGGTCATAGAAGAAATTGTTGCAGTTGTGGTATAGGTTGTGGAGATTGGTCATGGTGGTAGTTATGGTAGGTAGTGATGATTGTTAGGTAGTGGTGGTTGGAGCTGGTGGTAGTTGTAAGTAGTGGTGGTTGATGGTGTTAATGGTAGTATTGGTCATGATAGTAGAAGGAAATTTGATAATGTCTGGATTGAAGGAGACTGCAGTCAGAAGAGTAGAACTGCTAAAGTGAATGACTGCGTGTCTGTGTGTGTGCGTGTGTGTGTGTGTGCGTGTGTGTGTGTGCGTGTGTGTGTGCGTGTGTGTGTGTGTGTGTGTGTGTGTGTGTGTGTGTGTGTTGCATTGGATCAGGTATTAGGTGGATGTGATAAGGAAAAGATATGGTGTGGTATGGTGTTTTGGTGCATTGTATAGTAGTGTAGTGTAGGGTGTTGGTTGAGGCTGGGTATAGGAAAGAGGGGAGGGTAGTGTGGTGGTGGTGTGTGGGGTGTAGGTAGAGAGTGGGTGTAATTAGGAATGGGGGGTGTATGGTGGTGTAGTGTACTGTAGGAAGGAAGGGTAGTGTGGAGTGTAGGAGTGAAGGATAAGACAATGTAGGAGTGAAAAATTATGTGTATGGAGGTGTAGTCTGCAGTGTAGATAGAGACAGGATGTAGAAGGGTAGTGTGGGGTGTATTATGGGTGTAGCTGGTGTACTGGGGGTGAGAGTGTACTGGGTAATGACAAAAACTGAGGAGGGGAGAGAAGTTATATCTGTCTCATAGCCTTCTCTTACCTTCACTCTCCCCTCCCTCTCTTCTCCCTCCATTTGCTCTTCCTCCCTATCCCCCATTTCCTCCTCTCTCTCCTTTCTCTCGTTTTCTTTTGTTTCCTTCTCCTTCCTAATATCTTCCGTCTTTCTCCCTGTTTTTCCTTCTTGCAGTATGCTCGTATAATCTCCCTTCCCTTTCAACCTCCTTCCCATTCAACCTCCTTCCCATTCATAACACTTTCCTATTTCCTTTCTTCCTTTTCCACCTCTTCCCTTTGTCACCGCCCTCAAATCATTTAGTCTGCGTGCGCACGCACACACACACACACACACACACACACACACACACACACACACACACACACACACACTGTGTGTGTGTGTATTGTATAAGAACCCAGGGGGTTCCTAGCTATCTACGGTTTCATCTCAAAGTTCAAACCTTTCATTTCGATGTTTCATAATGGCTATGAGATCATTCCATCGACAAAATAAAAAAAAATGTTACAGCAGCCCTTGTGATGTGCATCGCCATACCTACATTACACATGTTTATTATTTGTCATTTCTTTTGCTTCCTCAGTTTTCATACTTGGCTTTATCATACACTCCCTTACCATAGACCGGTACATTAGCTTTTTGCATGATCTCCCACGCGTCTCCCTAACCACAAGCATACCCGCATATACACTGTTCACTACCCAGCTCATCAATTCTCGGTGGCAATACATTCTTTTCTACCCTCTGTTTGGTAGACTTCCTCCACAGTGTCCTCGAATCTCCGTATGTATCCTAGCCAGGGTACTCAAGCCTCGTACGTTTCCCCAACAGACCGATTTCAACAATAATCAATCACTTCTCTCTAAAGTCTCACACCCATACGTTGTTACGGGTACAAGCACACCGTCATGCATCCCTCTTGCAGCTTGTATACTCAAACCTCTATTCTAGATCAAGGCTAGTATAGCACCAATCAGTTTATTTCCTTGGGTCAACATGCTCTCCATTTCTTTTGCACTTGTACCTTTCTTTTCGTAGGCCAATCAGCTCTTCACTTCTTTTCCCCATGTATCTTTTTATTACTTCACGCAGGAACTTGTTGCTTTCTTGACAGTTATCCAGCATCTCTTTATTCACCCATCATTACACTGTGATTCACCTTCTTCGCAGCAGTCATTGTGTTACCGGTGCTCTTTAAAAATTTCATGCCATCAACGGTCGTTTCTCAGATATCTTTATAAACTTTGAGTCAGTATACAAAGATGGCATTTACTGAGAATAGGCAACACATCATATTTGACATTTTATCTCACATTATTTCTTTCCACCATCATTTCCGTGCCTGTAACTCGTAATTTGACCTGCGTCATCACCATTTCCAATAGATACATTGAACAACCCTGAGAACACCAAACACACGCACCCTCGTCTTACTGATACTGTTACTGAACCTGCAATCCATGTGCTGTTGCACATGATTCATTACTGTTACCAAAGTTTTACAGTGTTCATCAAGCCGCATTATATTATCACCTGCCACAACGCCTATTTGTCCACTGTGCCTCATGCTGATACACATCCCTCCATAAATGGTATATAACCTAAATATCTTGCTGTGGTTCGTATATGCTTCATCAACCATGTGCCTCACTCCCGGAAGTCATGCTGTTTATCACTCAGAAGATATTCTGACGTCTGTTATAACTTTTCTTTCAGTGTTTTTTTTAATACTTTATTCACAATACAGCCGACTTACTGAACTATCTATCTATCTATCTATCTATATATATATATATGTGTGTGTGTGTGTGTGTGTGTGTGTGTGTGTGTGTGTGTGTGTGTGTGTGTGTGTGTGTGTGTATAATGTGTTTGCAGGTAGTAAAAACCTATATGTGATTTATTTTAACTATGAGGTTTTCGTAGCTTTGCTTCTTATTTCCTGTAGCTTCATGTTAAAATAAGACAGTTCAGCGGCTCTACTGCCTTTCCATAACTCTTGTGTATGACTAGCACCGTATTTTAGCTTTTATTTTTTTCTGCTTCGCAGCATTCAGGATGGAGAGGTGGCACTTTTACGCCAAAATAAGTAAGCTGAGTATAGAGGTATTTAGGTGTGAGATAAATACATAATGTTTCGGTGTGAGTTAAATGCCATACGCAACTTATCTTATTTTTCCCGTAACTCATGATGAAAGACAAGTAAGTTATTATCCTGAGTTTTTCGTCCTGTAGCTTCACTGACAAAGGACTTCTGAGTGAGTGATGTTTTGCTTATTACACCTTCTTTGCCGTGTACAGTATATTATTAAGGAGGTGGCTTTTAGTATCTATTTAATATGCAGTGGTAACATACAAAAGGATGTTAAGGTCTATTGTGCAGGATAAATCGCCGAGGATGTGGTGTTACGCAAGCTCGAGAGAGAGAGAGAGAGAGAGAGAGAGAATATTGTCGGCAAGTGAGTCAGTGTCTTACCTCACTTCCCTCCCTCCATCATTTCCTTCTTTTCTTATCTCCATCATTTCTTGTGTTTTCCTCTTCTCATTTCTCTCCCTCCTCCCTCATTCCCTTTGTGTACCTGCTTCCCATCTCCCTCTGTGCCTCTCCCTTCTTCCCTCCCCTCCCTCCACATCTCTCTTCCCTTTTCCCTTCCAATCATATACCTCCCTATCCATCCCTTCGTCTCCTTCCCTCCCTACATTCCCTCCTTTCCTCTCACCCTCCCTTCCTCTCCTCATCTCCCTTTCTCCTTATCTCATTTCTCGCATTTGCCTTCCGCTCTCTCGCACGTATCCTCCCCTTCTTCCCTCATTATCAACCTCCTCCTCTCCCTCTCCCCCTCCCCTAATCGCCAGATCCACCTCTCTGCGTAGCCTACCTTTGCCTGGCTGACTCCCCTTCTTCCTTGCTTCCCTGCACCATTTCTCTCCATCCCTGCTGCTGTTTTCTGCCTTCAGCCGACTCCTAACCCCCCCCCCACCCACTTGTTTTACCGTCCTAAAAGTATATTGCCTTGTTATCTCTATATGTCTCTTGTCTGGCCGTTTATCTGTATACCTGTATGTCTGGCTGTCAGTCTACCCCTCTAGATAAGTTAAATGTATGTGATAAGTAAGTTATGGAAAGAGGCTAGGAAGGCGACAGGAAATCATGTTGATTAAATAAGATATGTATGTAGAAGCACCTGAAAAGAGATGGGTACCTATCATTTAGCTTGATAGCCAACTTGTTGACTGTATATTGCAGGTGTTTGTGCAGATGGGTAGTCATTTGAGGTGAAGCCAGGATGCCCAGGACATGAATGATGTGTGAATGATTGGGTGGCCCATTTCTCTGGGCATCTTGATAGTCCTGTGACTGATTACTGTTTGTCCTTATGTCTTAACCCTACCTCACCTACCTTTAAATAGGAAATAGTCAGGATATATATATATATATATATATATATATATATATATATATATATATATATATATATATATATATATAAAATGTGTGTGTGTGTGTGTGTGTGTTGTGTAAACTCATAAATATACAACATATTCAGTCTTTCAAATACTTGTATGTGGAGACAGGAAAACAAAATTTTACAATAAACATGGATCAGATCAAGGAAACCATTAAACAGGGGAAAAGTCTGAAACAGGTCCGAAGTAAAATGACGCTAGGAAAGCAACAAAGTACATCACTGAAAGACAAAAACGGTGACGTCGTTAAATGCCTTTGTCCAGCAGTGGACATGCAATGGCTGATGATGATGATGATGATGGTGGTGGTATGTACCGGTAGTGGAGCGTGTCGCTTACCGGTATTTTTCAAGGAACTTTCTAGTAACCTTTCATCATCATCATCATCATTATCATCATCATCATTATTATTATTATTATTTTTATTATTATTATTGTTGTTGTTGTTATTATTATTAGTAGTAGTATTTGCTATCGTCAGGCAGTAGCTGTATATATATTGACGGTTACCGTACTTGTCCTTTTATTGCCACGACCGTGTTCCAGCTTTTTTTTTTTTTTTTTCGCACCCTCTTCCTTACATCATCGTCCTTTTTATGAAATGTTTAGTCTTGAATGATTAAGCTTAAGATGGCGAAGAGGAAGACAAATCCCAAATATTAATTAATAAAAGAAATGAAGGAACAATAAATGTCTTTACCTTTCGACGTCATAGCTATAGTTCTTTTACCATAACTTGGCCAAGATTTTCGTTCTTTTGCAGGTTATTTCTTGCAACTCGGTGACAGAAGAAGACAATTCTGTGGCCCTACATTCTGTCCATAGCATTCTATCTGACTAGCATAATATTCAAGTGTTAATCTTCCGTTACGACAAAGCACTCAAGATGGAGAGACGACAATGAGGCATGTAAAGGAGTGTAAGTGCGTTATATAAAGCTAGATGCATTGTAATCTTATCTAATCCTCACACAGGTGTATTAAACTCCTCCCCCGTCACTAATTCTCGTACTCAGGTAAAATAATGTGGATTACGGAGTTTTATTGTTGTTTGATATCATTTGGACTCTTCGTACTCCTTGCCCTGTCATCATCCTGGCTTTCCACCACCTTTATCCTCCTGCCTGCCTACCTACCTACCTACCTACCCACTTAAGGTTACCTACAATCCTCCTCTTACCTGCCTGCTTGCCTACATACACATATATCTGCCCATCGACTGACCGACCGATCGACTGACCTATTTACTAACCTACCTACCTGCCTTCATACATACATACATATCCTTCCATGAGCCTAGTCAGTATCTCCGTGTAATGATAACAAGAGAGTGTAAAGCAGACACTGGGTTGCTTATCACTGCCATTCTCTCTCTCTCTCTCTCTCTCTCTCTCTCTCTCTCTCTCTCTCTCTCTCTCTCTCTCTCTCTCTCACACACACACACACACACACACACACACACACACACACACACACACACACACACACACACACACACAGTACGAGCTTGACTCATTCCTGTAAAGATACAATTAGGTAGGTAAGAACACACACACACACACACACACACACACACACACACACACACACACACACACACACACACACACACACACACACACACACACACACACACACACAGAAACCCTACATCTAGAGGCCGGGCTGTAGTCATTTCCCCGGACATTCTCCACGAGCGGGGAGGGAAGGAGGGAGGAACGGAGAGGTAAAGGGAGGGAGGGAGGAAGGGAGGGATGATCAGGGGGGAAGGAAGGAGGGAGGGAGAACAGAAGAGTTAAAAGGAAGGAGGGAGGGAGAGTTAAAGGGAGGGTGATGGCCAGGGGAGAGACGGGGAGAATGGGCCAGACTTAAAGGGAGGGAGGGAGAATGGCGAAGAGAGTAGAGCGAGATGGGGAGGGATGAAAGATAGCCAGTAAGAGAGGGGGAGGGGGGAAAATAGCCAGTAAGAGAGAGGGAGGGAGGAAAATAGCCAGTAAGAGAGAGAGAGGGAGGAAAATAGCCAGTAAGAGGGAGGGAGGAAGATAGCCAGTAAGAGGGAGGGAGGGAGGAAAATAGCCAGTAAGAGGGAGGGAGGAAGATAGCCAGTAAGAGGGAGGGAGGGAGGAAGATAGCCAGTAAGAGGGAGGGAGGAAAATAGCCAGTAAGAGGGAGGGAGGAAGATAGCCAGTAAGAGGGAGGGAGGAAGATAGCCAGTAAGAGGGAGGGAGGAAAATAGCCAGTAAGAGGGAGGGAGGAAGATAACCAGTAAGAGGGAGGGAGGAAGATAGCCAGTAAGAGGGAGGGAGGGAGGAAAATAGCCAGTAAGAGGGAGGGAGGGAGGAAAATAGCCAGTAAGAGGGAGGGAGGGAGGAAGATAGCCAGTAAGAGGGAGGGAGGGAGGAAAATAGCCAGTAAGAGGGAGGGAGGGAGGAAAATAGCCAGTAAGAGGGAGGGAGGGAGGAAAATAGCCAGTAAGAGGGAGGGAGGGAGGAAAATAGCCAGTAAGAGGGAGGGAGGGAGGAAAATAGCCAGTAAGAGGGAGGGAGGGAGGAAAATAGCCAGTAAGAGGGAGGGAGGAAGATAGCCAGTAAGAGGGAGGGAGGGAGGAAGATAGCCAGTAAGAGGGAGGGAGGGAGGAAAATAGCCAGTAAGAGGGAGGGAGGAAGATAGCCAGTAAGAGGGAGGGAGGAAGATAGGCAGTAAGAGGGAGGGAGGGAGGAAGATAGCCAGTAAGAGGGAGGGAGGGAGGAAGATAGGCAGTAAGAGGGAGGGAGGGAGGAAGATAGCCAGTAAGAGGGAGGGAGGAAGATAGCCAGTAAGAGGGAGGGAGGGAGGAAAATAGCCAGTAAGAGGGAGGGAGGAAGATAGCCAGTAAGAGGGAGGGAGGGAGGAAAATAGCCAGTAAGAGGGAGGGAGGAAGATAGCCAGTAAGAGGGAGGGAGGAAAATAACCAGTAAGAGGGAGGGAGGAAAATAGCCAGTAAGAGGGAGGGAGGAAAATAGCCAGTAAGAGGGAGGGAGGGAGGAAAATAGCCAGTAAGAGGGAGGGAGGAAGATAGCCAGTAAGAGGGAGGGAGGAAAATAGCCAGTAAGAGGGAGGGAGGGAGGAAAATAGCCAGTAAGAGGGAGGGAGGAAAATAGCCAGTAAGAGGGAGGGAGGGAGGAAGATAGGCAGTAAGAGGGAGGGAGGGAGGAAAATAGCCAGTAAGAGGGAGGGAGGAAAATAGCCAGTAAGAGGGAGGGAGGAAAATAGCCAGTAAGAGGGAGGGAGGAAAATAGCCAGTAAGAGGGAGGGAGGGAGGAAGATAGCCAGTAAGAGGGAGGGAGGGAGGAAAATAGCCAGTAAGAGGGAGGGAGGAAGATAGCCAGTAAGAGGGAGGGAGGAAGATAGCCAGTAAGAGGGAGGGAGGGAGGAAGATAGCCAGTAAGAGGGAGGGAGGGAGGAAGATAGCCAGTAAGAGGGAGGGAGGGAGGAAGATAGCCAGTAAGAGGGAGGGAGGGAGGAAGATAGCCAGTAAGAGGGAGGGAGGAAGATAGCCAGTAAGAGGGAGGGAGGAAGATAGCCAGTAAGAGGGAGGGAGGGAGGAAGATAGCCAGTAAGAGGGAGGGAGGAAGATAGGCAGTAAGAGGGAGGGAGGGAGGAAGATAGCCAGTAAGAGGGAGGGGGGAGGAAGATAGCCAGTAAGAGGGAGGGAGGGAGGGAGGAAGATAGCCAGTAAGAGGGAGGGAGGGAGGACGGATTGTGAGAAAAGAGTGAGGAAGGTAGGGAAATGTGAGAGATTGTTAAAGGGAGGAGGGATTAATGGAGAGAGAGAGGGGGGCGGGGGAGGATGGGAAAGAGGTAAATGGAGGGAAAGGGAGGAAGAATGATGAGGAGGGAGGGAGGTAAATTGGTAATATGTATGATCAGGAAGTAGGTACTGTTGGTAGATAGGTAAGTATAGCGCATGAGAGAGAGAGAGAGAGAGGAAGGAAGAAGAAATGATGGAGGGAGAGTGATGGGAGTGTACCAGGAAGGGAGGGACGGAGTGGCGTGGGAGGGAAGGTTGGAAGGAAGGAGAGAGAAAAAGATTGAGGGATGAGTGGAAAGGAGGAGATAAAGGATGGAGAGAGAGAGAGAATTGGGGAGATAGGAGCGGGTGGAGAGACAGTAGTGAGGAAGAATGAGACCTTGAAAGATGTCAATGTGTACTGGATATGAAAATGTGAAATGGTTAATGTGTCTGCGTGTGCATATTCTCGCATGTACGCACTCGCGCTCACGTACACACAGAATGAGAGAGAGAGAGAGAGAGAGAGAGAGGGGGTGAGTGAGTCTGTTCAGTTGAGTGAGATTGAGTGTGGGTGTGCGTGAGGGTGTTTATTGAGGTGGTTTTAGAGAGGAAGGGGGGGGGTGCGTGTGTGTGCGTATATATCTAACTTAATGTACAGTAAATCATATGTGTAACAGTGAAGGACAGAAGTGTGTGTGCGTGTGTGTGTGTGTGTGTGTGTGTGTGTGTGTGTGTGTGACATCCTCTGGCGACGAGGTCATGCAGGTGTCCGCTGTTGTATGTATGGTGTATGTATTGTTTGTTTACGCTTTTGTATGGTATGTATGTTTTTCTTACCTGTATGAATGTATAACTGTGTGTGTGTGTGTGTGTGTGTGTGTGTGTGTGTGTGACGTGATTTATGTGTATTTCTACCTGTTTGTGGTTCTCAGTAAATGATCTGTGTGCCTGTGTGTGTTTATATGGCAGTGTTTGTGTGTTTTAATTACCGGTAAGTTTTGTGTACAGTGTGTGGAGCAGTCTTACTCAAAGAAAAAAAAAAAATAAGTGGAAGGCGTGCGCTCAGTTTTTTTTTTCGGTCATTTACATTGTCATTGTCATTGTTCTTTCATCTTGACGTGGCAAAATTTTCGTCCTTTTGTAGTTTGTTTCACGTCGCTCAGAGGCAGAAAAATACAATACCACGGCTTTATATCTTTCCGTAGCACCTTTTCTGGACTGTGTGTGTGTGTGTGTGTGTGTGTGTGTGTGTGTGTGTGTGTGTGTGTGTGTGTTTGTGTTTTAACCCATTGTTACAGGCCAGTAATCAAGATGGAGAGAGATAGGAGTTTTAGGTAAAGATAGAGCAAAAACAGTGTAGAGTTTATTAGCCTACTTCTCACCTGACAGAGTATCGTACTGTCAGATATTGTATAGAGAAACCAGGGCTGTTCAGAATTTAAGTGGGTTGGAAATCGTCAGACTGCGGATTTGATTTTCCCTTCACCATATACTCGTACAAAGAATATGCCCGCTGTTGTTGGCTCCCCTTAACTTGGCTGACATTTTCGTCCTTGTGCATCTTTTTTCACGTAGCTTAGTGGCGAAAAAAGATAATACTACTGTTCTACGTCCTTTCTATAGCATTGCTTCGTGACCAGTAAATTCTAGCTAGTGTTTTGTTACCACTAAGTATTGAAGATGAAGAGATAGCAATTCTAGGCCAAGGTGGTGTAAAAAGAGTATATGGTGACACTCAGCTGAGTAAAATCGTTTGACGTTACAGGAATGGGTTACTAGACTTGTTCGACCTTGGGAGGGTTAACCAAAGAGTAGAAAGGTGTGTGTGCTGAGAGGGAAGGGTGTGGTTATGTAGTGAGAATGACTTTGATTACGGTGATGAGTACGGTATAATTATGCGAGATTAAAGGTAGGAGGAGACGCGGATGGCCAGAAAGATGGTTGGTTTAGTTTACGAGATACTTTTTGGACTGGAGGGAAAGGTGCGTCTTCTGGTTGACAGAGAGAGAGAGAGAGAGAGAGAGAGAGAGAGAGAGCATCCTCTGTCCCTAACTTTAGTAACCTGGGCCGTAACCTTGACAACTTTCGGCTAAAACCTAGGTATCCGTCAGACTTAACCCTAGCAGCCTTGGGTCCTAGCCTTGTCATCCCTTGCCCTGACCTTGTCATCCCTTGCCCTGACCTTGTCATCATCTGGGCCTAACTTTTATTCTTCAAAAGGAGGTTTATGGATTTTTCACATACTAAACCTAACGCAACCTAAGCTAACCATGAAAGTCACAATCTAGGTATCCTTTGGTTCCTAACCCCTTCAGAGATAAATTGACACACACACACACACACACACACACACACACACACACACACATATATATATATATATATATATATATATATATATATATATATATATATATATATATACACTAGATTTATGAGTATTACTGGCTAAGTGTAATGGAATGTAATCATGTAAAATGTACAATCTTCAGTAACTGTTTCATTTGCAGCCTTCTGTTAAAACCTAGGCATGTTTCGGTCCTAACCGTGGTGTCTACAGATGCACTGACCGAAATGGGAATGTCCACCCCCTATAGAGGGGGAAAGACGTGCGTGGATGAGAGAGAGAGAGAGAGAGAGAGAGAGAGAGAGAATTTTGTAGCGTGAACATGTCTTAAAAGCAAATATAGGCTCACTGGATAAAGTATATACAGTATAAAATAAAGGCTCACATGACTGTTTGCACCCCGTCTTTCATCCCAGTAATTTTATTATTATTATTATTATTATTATTGTTACTACTCCCAGACGATTTGATTCAGCTTGGGAGTTTTGTATTGAAGGGGTTAGATGTAGCCTTCATTAGCCCGTTCACAACCAGATGTCTCACCCAGAACTGAAATAATGTTGCCTTAGAATAAAAAATAGTAGTAGTAGTAGTAGTAATACTGTAGTAATTGTAGCAGCTGTGATAGTACGGTTGTAGTAGTAGTAGTTGTAGTAGTAGTCGTTGTTGTTGTAGCCCCAGGTTCATCTCATTGTGAAACCAGTGGACTGCAGGCTGAAGTTACCCATATCACGCAGCCCACCATTGTTCTTTATGGGTATAGTAAGGGAGGTAGTGGATGTTTGCACAGTATTATCAGGCAACTCCACCGTGCGGTCATATTGGTGCCACCACATGCCGGTATCTCACTAGTATGAGTAAAATAAAAATATTTCATCGGACTGAGGGATTACTACGCACATACCTGAATAGCCCTGCCCCACACGTGTGTTGAGAACAACTTAACACGAATAGTAGTTTGAAACCAGTTTATATAAATATAATATTCCCCTTGAGATGAAGCAGATAATTATGAAGATGCGAATTCGTTTCGTTTCGTTTCGTTTCGTTTTTGAGGACGCATGCATGCGTCGGCCTTGGTCACTTGATGGCGACTTTCCATGTTGCTCGATCACTGGCAGCTTCCCTATTCAGTCTCTTATCCCTGAGGTCTCACTCTATGACCTCGTCCCAGGTTTTTTTCGGTCTGCCTCTCGCAACCCTACCCCTAACGTTAACGCTTCTCACTTTCTGGACCCAAGTATCATTCCCTATCCTTTCCACAATCCCAAGCCATCCCAATCTACCTCTCCTCATCACAACACCAATACACTCTAGTCCCATCCAACCTGTCAACTCTTCCATCGTAAACCTAGCACCCTCAGGCCTCGCACTCAGGGACGCACTGCACATCCACCTAAGCATTGTCATTTCTGTACGTTTGAGCCAACGAATATCCTCTTCCTTTACTGTCCATGTATCAGTACCATACAGCGTTACACTCTAACACGTGCTGCATACAAAGACCCCTTGGCATGTAGGGAGAGCCCTCTCAGTGTCAGGAGAGGCAACAGCTCTCTGAACTTCTTCCGACCACTCTTCACTCTAGCCACAGAGCTAGCTCCAGCGGCCATCCCCACCTCCAGCACATAACATGTCTCCTAAATAAAAAAAATTCTTCAACACACTCAAGAGACTCGCCAACAAATTCAATCCTTTCACGCCCGACAATCTCCACCTGCCCTCCCCGACACACCGCACACATGAAATCAGCATTATCTCACAGGCTACCTCTAATACCACTACATCTCTTGTGTGCCCACTTGTCACAAACACAGCACAAGATGGAATTACTTCCCACGCCCTTGTGGCAAATCGCACATGGTCATTCTCCGTCTTTGACAGTACTGCGACCAGCCCTAGATACCGTCACTTTTGTTAATTCTGCATTTACTCTGAAGCCCTTTTGCCCCATACCATCTCTCTACTCCTAAATCTTTCCTCCGCCTTTTCTTCATTCTCTACAATCAGCACCAAATCATCAGCACATATCTCCCACGGGAGTCCATTTCTGAAGTTACATGAGAGGACTTCAAGTACCGTGATAAACAAGGGGCTCAAGACTGACCCCTGATGCACAAAAACATTCACGGAAAACTCATCACTCAAATCTCCATTCACCGTTACCTGGGTGCTAGCACCCACATACATGGCCATAGCCACCCTAACCAGCCACTCCTCGATCCCGAGCTTTCTCATTTCCCACTTCACCACCTCTCGAGGGACTCTGTCAAAGGCCTTCTCCAAATCAGCAAAAACTAAGTACAGTTCCTTTTTCATTCCTATATATTTTTCCTGAAGCTGTTGAACAATGAATATGGCATCAGTGGTCTCTCTGCGTGGCGTAAACCCAAACTGCATTTCATCAGTATTCAATCTTTCTCTACTCATACCTTCTGGAACTCTCTCCATTACCTTCATTATCTGGTCCAAAAGCTTTATACCTCAATAATTTCCTCTTTCCAAAGCATCACCCCTCCCTTGTACTCATTTACAATTACACTCTTCAGGCAATCATCTGGGACAACACATTCATATATAATCTTTATCAAGCCAGTGACTAACCCCACTCCTATATCTCCTGAGGCTTTCAGCATTATTATTATTATTATTATTATTATTATTATTATTATAGAGAATTGATAAAATTCTCCCTATTATTTTACTTGTGCCTAAATCGTACGCACCCCGCGTATGGTAGTTGAGAATTAGGTTAGAATGGTGATGGTAAGAACTGTGTGTACTGTACGTGTGGTTATGTGCACTCGGGGTTGTGTGTGTGTGTGTATTTAGTTGTAGTTTTTCCTAGTTTTACTGATAGCGTTGTAAGTAGCGGTGTATCTGGATATCCTTTGAGAGAGAGAGAGAGAGAGAGAGAGAGAGAGAGGTTGTTGAACGGTGCTAGAACTGTGACCATGTTAGATCAAGTGTGTGTGTGATTAAACTGTGAAATGTGTTTCAAGATAAGGATATTGAAACTGGATTTCTGTGATAATGATGGTAATGTACAGTACGTGCACACACATCTCTCTCTCTCTCTCTCTCTCTCTCTCTCTCTCTCTCTGACGCGTTAAGCTGATGACGTCATGTTCCCCCACGGCATATTCCATGAACTTTACAATAACAAAGAGGTAGTGATATTTATACAGCCAGCTTGCGCACTTACCGTAATGTATTTTTTTGTTGTTTACTTATCACTGCAGTAGTAATTATGATGATGAGAATAGTAGTAGTAGTAATAATGATAATAATAATAATAATAATAATAATAAGATGATGAAGATGACGGTAATAATGAAATGATTGCAGTAACAACAACAACAACAACAACAACAATAATAATAATAATAATACCGTTAGTTTTTCTTTGTTGAAGGTTTTGGCCGGCTACCAACATTATCACCGAAATCGTTCTGTGATCAGCTGTTTATCTTCGTTATCATAAGTGTGCGAATCCCATAATACGGTGTGTGTGTGTGTGTGTGTGTGTGTGTGTGTGTGTGTGTGTGTGTGTGTGTGTGTGTGTGTGTATTAAACCTTTCCCTGCGATGGGTTCTTTACTGTGTTCTTGCCGTTCATATTACTGTTATTGTTGTTGATTAGATGATGATGATATTATTATTATTATTATTATTATTATTATTATTATTATTATTGTTATTATTATTATTATTATTATTATTATTATTATTATTATTATTATATTGGTGGAAGGGCATCTCAGAGGGAAGAGGTTGAGACTAATTTTACCAAACACTGTCATCTTAGGCCATCATCATCATCATCATCATCATCATCATCATCATCATCATCATCAACTTCCGAACATGTATTTCTCGTTTTAATCAATCCTGCCGCAGACGATTTTCCTTCACATACCATATTATCTCTTAGTGAAAGGGTTAGTTGAAGGTTGTATGGAAACCCCCCCTAATGGAAGTGTCCCTGAACTGAATAAAATCGTCTGGAAGTATAAAGTAAAATAAAACAAGGCGTCCCGTGATTGTAAGGGGGACGATTATCTTAGGCTAATTGCATGTCACCTTGGACTGGAGAGTTTAAAGGCAGTTTCTCGGAATGTCATCAACCAGGGGACTTGGCTTCCTTTCTTTTCTTTGTCTATGTCTTTGTGTTTATCTGTCTGTCTGTCAATCTATAGCGAACTGTCTGTGTATCTGTTTATATCTGTCTATCTATTATATCGATCTCTCTGTCTATGTCTGTCTGTCTCTGTCTATCTACATTTCTGTCTGTTTATATGTCTGTTTCTGTTTGTCTGCCGTTGTCTTTTTTTTTTTTCTTTCTTTGTCTTTATTTTGTGTAAGGCTCTTTCTTTCTTTCTTTTTCTTTCTTTGTCTTTCTTTGCTTTGTGTAAGGACCACTGGGTTGAGGGGTTAAAAGTCTCGGATCGTTCTGGTGAGTGCGTCTTTAATGTATTATTCCTGGTGTTTTATTCCTGCTGTTTTAATCACTTTGTTTTCACTGGATGGAACTGTGCCACTCACAACTTATTACAGAGGCGTGGTTGTCTGAAATGTGATGAGCCTTAGTTGTGGGGTAGGAATGGGTCTCCTTGGTTACTAGTCAAATCTTCCCACCAGTCCGACTATACTGTGCCATTACCTAGCAGAAAAGGGGGTTTGGAGTCTCTTGTCAGGTTAGAATAAACAGACTTTACCATATTTACACAAAACTACACTGTTATTGCACGGATGAAGGAGGGCTTTATCTAATCCCCCCGCTTCAGGAAGGTAAAAAAAATCGAAGTTGAATTAAATCACTTGGAGTTAGGAATATAGACAGACATCACCGTATTGAAGGGGTTGATTCATGGCTGTGACTTTGTACTGATTTCACTGTAACTTGACACCGTTTTCGTCCTTTTGCAGATAATTTTACGTATCTCTGTGGCAAAGAGACAGTGCTACCGCTCTACATACTGGCACTTTCCATAGCACTTCTTTGTGACTAGCATCATAGCATTGTAGTCTAGTGTCAGTCTACTCGTATTCTTACAACTCAGCTTTCACGATGGAGAGATTGGACTTTTACGCCAAGTTAGAGTAGAAGGAGTATAGCATTCTCTTATTCCAGTAACTCGACGATTTTGTTAAGCTGAGAGGGAGTCATAGGAACGTGAGTGTTGATACTGACGAGTTTATTTAGTTAAGGTTCGTAGGAGATTGTGTTATTTCTGTTGCATTAACCTGCTCACATTCGGGACAACTCTTGTGTTCCCTCCTGCCAACGCCAGACGAGTTTATTCAGCTGAGGATGAGTCGCAAGTTTGAGATTGCTAAGGAACAGTAAGATAAGGGAACAAGTGCTAGTAACAACAGGACATGCCT